>NC_139949.1:45289992-45374992 GCF_963454915.1 Gymnoscopelus microlampas | reverse complement strand
GTGTGTGTGTGTGTGTGTGTGTGTGTTATGGTACCTCGCTACTTCCATTCTGGTTGTTGCGGTGTGGTTCACATTAATAATTGTAGTGAAAAGTAAATTCCTTAGGTATTTCTAGAAACGCCCTAATTCTGAAATCCTATCTGTTGAGTAACCGTGGTAATTTAAGTAAGGATCTGATTTAAGGAAACAGCCATTAAGGAACATCAGTACAGTACACTTTGTTATCCAAAATCTAGCTAGGAAACATCATGCTATATGATGAGATTTGATACTTTCTATAGTAAAATTTCTGTAACAACCAGCTTTTTAGTCATATTTTTAGTCATATACAGTACCTTGTCTATTAAGAAATCATATAATAAATTACTTATTTGCAACCGCATGGGTACATTTTTACACTCTTTGTTAAATTACTGTAACACTCCATATTTTACTGTATAACATATGAATCTACGAATGCATTATAAACATACACATGCGGTATTATAATGCTGTATAATTAAGTCATAATTAGTGGTCAACTAAGATAATCATAATACACTATAATCCTGGCCAAAACAAACTCTGTGAGTGTCCAACAATTATTGTTTATGATGCCTACTTGACCTCTTTAGTCATAATAAAGTTATTTATAAGATGGTATGATTATCGTTATGAAGCATTATGAACGTTTATGAGCTACTGATAAATGCAATTATACAGTGTTACAAGCAGATTACAATGCATTTATTTTTAACCTTAAAAATCATTATAAATGCTTTACAATATGTTATGATTATTGTTACAAAGCACTACGTGTATTTATAGATGATCATAATTATACAGTGTAATAAGCAGATTATAATTATTATAATAATAATGCATTTACAGACATGGCCTTCATAGAAAGTGCTTGCAAACAGGGAGACTCGTCTAGCTTGAGCTGAGAACATTTTCCTTGATCAAGAAATTAAAATGATAAATAATGATTTAAAAAAATGCTTTTGTTGGATTCATACTGTAAGAGCATAGCAGGTAGCAGAGACCTGCTGTTTCCTTTACCAGAACCATTTTCTTAAATATCTGAAGTGCACAGTAAAATCTTTAGTGTTGGTCTAGCGTTGCAAGCTTGTAAATCTGCAATTCTTTAACACTTTAAAAAAAATCTTGAAAGTGTTTGAAAAATGTTTAATAATTTAGATTTTTTTTTTACACACATTTCGGGGGCCCTCGCAAACATATATACATTTTGGGCTTTGAGAATGACTAATTTGGAAGGCATTTGTAGAATCGGCCTCAGGTCTCAATGGTTTAAATTAACACTGAGGATGTGCTCTATGTTATAGTTCATTTATTCTAAATGTCACCCAAATAATGGAAATGTACAAGTTCACATACATGTTATTTATATAACTCCCTACGGGTCTTATTTAACCCCGACACCTCCTTCCACTCTCCACCAACCCATATTTTTACGCCTTCCTTGACACTGTACTAAAAACACCTTCCGCTATTCTCTCTGTTTCTCTCTCACACACACACACACACACACACACACACACAGAGACACACACACACACACACACACACACACACACACACACACACACACACACACACACACACACACACACACACACACACACACACTCAACATGTGAAATCACCTACCGTATCAGTTGGTGAAGTCACAAAGTTGAAAACAAGGCCCGAGGGCTTTGAGACCAGAAACCTGACGATCGTTACAGCTGCAAGCTGTGTGTGCGTGCGTGCGTGCGTGTGTACTTGCATTAATATACTTGTGCGGGCCAAGTGTCTCCAGAACCTAGACATATTGTGATATAATTTCCCTGGTCCTCACAAGAGAAATGGTTGTTCTATGGTGAAACAAATATTTTTAGAGTTATGCTTATGATTTGGAAACAATTCAGGTTGGAGTTATGGTTAGAATTAAACATTTAGACGTTAGGTTTAGGGTTTGGGTTATAGGAGTTATGCCTGATTTATACTTAGTTCACACTGAAAATAGCAAATCTACAAGTTCACAACATACATTCTGGTACAAATATACAAATGCAATTTACAAATAGGTACACCAGGGTTAATAATGCTGTTAAAGTGTGATGACTGCTTTGTTTTAACCACTTAAACCCCAGCGTCCGTATTGTGGGGAAAGCTTTCGCTGATAACGGCAGATTGATGAGTTTGTAGATCTGCTATTTTCAGTGAAAGCTTTCCCCACAATAACAGAAAACTGAAAATACACTAGCAGAGAGCCCTGAGGGACTCCGCTCAACCATAATGGGGTTTAAGAGGCTAATGCAGTGGTTCTCAAAGTGAGGTCCAGGGACCCTCGGAGGGTTCCTTGAAGGGGTTCCAAAATGGACCCTCACAGGATGCCTCAGAGTTCTGGGGGTCATTGAAATGATAAAGTTTGAGAAAGCAGTGTTTTAATGAGCTGAAACAGCGTCTATATGGACTGTCAGCTGTAAGGAATGTCAGTGTTTGGGCTGACGGCGAGGAGACAGACGTTTGAAAAGCCAACGCAGTCACAACAGGAAGACCTGAGACGGCTTCATTACAGGCTCTGGTTACTATTAATCCGCTGACAAGGTCATCACACACACACACACACACACACACACACACACACACACACACACACACACACACACACACACACACACACACACACACACACACACACACACACACACACACACACACACACACACACACACACTCACGCACGCACACACACACACACACACACACACACACACACACACACACACACACAGCTGGATCATATTTGTGTTAATGAAAGAATGGAATACCCTGCCCAGGTGTGTGTGCGTGTGCGTGTGCGTGTGCGTGTGCGTGTGCGTGTGCGCGTGCGCGTGTGTGCGCGTGTGAGTATTATATGTGCATACGTGCTCGTGTGTGAGACACTGTGTATGTATGTGTGTGAGTGTCTATCAGTGTAATTGAATGGGGTTTTCACCACAGCAGTTGCTGTCAACAGCAGCTAGTCTGACCTGGACAACGAAACACAAACACGCACGCACGCACGCACGCACGCACGCACGCACCTATCATCAGCTACTCCTCTCCCTGCCAACTTCCCCAGATGACCTCGGAAGTGTGTGTGTGTGTGTGTGTGTGTGTGTGTGTGTGTGTGTGTGTGTGTGTGTGTGTGTGTGTGTGTGTGTGTGTGTGTGTGTGTGTGTGTGTGTGTACGCGGCACATTTGTCTGCTGCTACTGACAAACTAGTGGCAAGTGACGATGGAGATTATGCAGGGCTGTGGTTAACGAGAAAGAACCCACCCTCTCTCTCTCTCTCTCTCTCTCTCTCACACACACACACACACACACACACACACTCAATCTCTTGTAGACTCGTCTGTGGCAATGTTTACTCTGCACATGGATAGACAACAGGACTCATAGGTGTTGCTTTGACTCAGGGGTGTAGAGAAAAATAATCAAAACGGAAAAGTATGATAATTTTCAATGACAAAACTGAACTGCAAATCCACCATACTCTCAGCTTTTCTAGCTTCTAGTAACAAACTAACAGGGCCTGTTAGTTACTGTTCTGTAATCCACTGCTCCCCAGCAACTTTATTCTGGGTATGTCATGAAAACTAGAGGTCCTGGTAGTACTGCTGGTTTTATATCCTACCAGGACCTCTATTATACTGAAAGTTTTCTATCCTACCAGGACCTCTAGTACTGCTAGTTTTCTATCCTACCAGTCCTCTAGGATAGAAAACCAGCAGTACTAAAGGTCTAGGTAGGATAGAAAACCAGCAGTACTAGAGGTCTAGGTACAGTAGGATAGAAAACCAGCAGTACTAGAGGTCTAGGTACAGTAGGATAGAAAACCAGCAGTACTAGAGGTCTAGGTAGGATAGAAAACTAGCAGTACTAGAGGTCTAGGTACAGTAGGATAGAAAACTAGCAGTACTAGAGGTCTAGGTAGGATAGAAAACCAGCAGTACTAAAGGTCTAGGTACAGTAGGATAGAAAACCAGCAGTACTAGAGGTCTAGGTAGGATAGAAAACTAGCAGTACTAGAGGTCTAGGTAGGATAGAAAACCGGCAGTACTAGAGGTCTAGGTAGGATAGAAAACTAGCAGTACTAGAGGTCCTGGTGGAAGAGAAAACCAGGTTTAATGGCCTCCCCAAGGACTGGAGTGAAGAATCACTGCTCCGGTTCTTTCCACTTGGTCTCTCTTTTCACCGCTCCTATTTTCTGTCCTCTTGTTATCTTTCTCTCCTCTGTGTGCGTCTGTGCGTGCGTGCAGACCTAAGCAGCATTTTACTACATCCTTCCTCATCTCCCATCATCCTCCAGGGTTAGAGTTAAGCCTCGTACTTCTTTCTCACTCACAACTCTTCCAGAGAAAACACAACCTGAGTGCACTTTATGACCTGATTACTGCCAAGACACACTCCGGGCCTACACACACACGCACACGCACACGCGCACACGCACACGCACACACACACACACACACACACACACACACACACACACACACACACACACACACACACACGTGTACACACGCATACAACCACATGCACAAGCACAATAAACAGTAGTGGATTATCCATTAGTAGGTACAAACTTTACAAGTTTTCCCATTAGCAAACAACAGCACGCCACTGGGAAAAGGCTTGGGAATTCCAATGGGACAACGGTGGCTATTTGTAGCAGAATAGTGGCTTCCTAATGAATCTTCACCCATTAGCCAAACACAGTTTTCCACATGGTGATATATTCAAGTAAAATTTAACGCCAAGCTGTTTTTTTTTGTATTCGCACCACTACGTTAGATGACTGACTATGCTGGAGAGAGCCAACCACGTGCTAGAAGCCAAAATAGTGGACCAATGAGGTGACATGGCTGGACAGCTAACTTATCAAGATCCTATCACATGACCCCCCTCACCTGCTCCTCTGAATGGCTAATGGTCGTCCAGGGAGCCAGGCCCCTCCCCTGGGTGCTACGAGCAGCAGTTTATATTAAAGGGCAACGGCCGCAAAGTTGAAGGTAACTTTGAAAAGCATCACTTTTTTATAGTTCAAAACTTAAAACTAAGTCAGGTTAAGGGGACATTGTGGCTTCTTTTTTTTAAAGTAGATTGTTCTTTGCCAGCGCTAATCACTTCACACTGTCTTATAAAATAGGACACTATATTTGCCCTTCAGTTTCTAAAAAAAAACCTCTTGTTAAAAATGTTTTAAGGCGAGACTCATGTGTGTAGTTAAAATGACCTACAACAATGACCCTTTAGAATCTTTATATTCAGGATTAAAGGCCTAAGAAAGTAATCTCACCAACAATTTAGTGGAAACATTCAATGATTATATATTTATTTATTTTTTGCAGCCACGTTGTCGCTACCCTCTCTTCCAGATCTATACTCACTGGAACGTCCACAAAGGTGAAATTTCTTAAGCCATATCTTATCGAAAAAAAAAAAAAAAATCAAATATCGATAAACGTATCTGGATATGGCCTTCAACACTTTAAACCAAGCAAAAATAGCCCAATAAGCTCACAACATGTCACGATTGTAGATTAGAAATAGTGCTTAAAGGGGAATTTGACTTTAAAATACTCTAGGGGTCCTATTCATGTCTCATGCATAGACCAATTATTTGTTTACTAACATTGAGCCTGGACGCACAGGTGATTGTTTCACGCAATCAATTCCCAACCTGTTTCGGGGTGCACTGGTTTCAGCACACCCCAACCCCCTCTTGTGTGTGTTGGCTAGTGAGACGCGTCCTAACGAGACCTGATATAATGAGTTTCGTTGCGCGCATATTGGCTGCGTGCAGCCAGTGTGACGTTGTCTGTTAAGGGGTCTATTGGACTTATAGGACTCCTTAATGCAACATTACACTACATAAAATATAGGGGTGTGCCGATATATCGTCCCGCGATATATCGCGATACGTTTTCGCGACGATATTTATCGGTTTGGAAAAAAAAAATATCGTTTTTGAATTTTTTTTTTTTTTTACAATCATAATAATCAGGCATGCAAACGGCCCCGAAGTGAAAAGAGTGACAACATGTTTTTTCTTCGGGTCAGGTGTCATACTATTTGGATTCAAAATGGCTATTGTAGCTGAAAAGCTACAAGTTTGAATAATGTTCTGAATAATGCAAAAACAGAATTATTTGTTTGCATTTTCTTTTTTTCTCCCCCATATATTTTCATAATAAAAAAAGTGCGTATCGTATCGTATCGAAATCGTATCGAAGTTGTGAGCCAAATATCGTATCGTAGCGTTTCGTGAAATTAGTGTATCGGCACACCCCTAATAAAATAGTAAACATAATGGATTAATTATTTGAAAAATGAAGGTCTCCCCATTCATTAGAAGGACAATATCAGTCACCAGAACCAGGGACGTGTTTTAATGAGCGTTACATGAAGTTTGAAGTTGAAGGGGCTTATATACTGAAGGAGGCGATGTGTCTGATCAAATGAATATATTGATTCAAGCAACTTGAAAACTGTATGGTTGTGTGTAGCCTACACGAAAATCCAAGTAGCTGTGAAAATGACTTCAGAACTGTTTTAAAGTGAAATGACCTCTTAAGTTGTTCATTCATTCAGGCAAAAAAAAGTTCTGCCTGCAATTAAAAAATGTCTTGAACTGACTTCTGTTCTCTCTGAACTATTTCAGTTACCAGGGAACATTCATTCCATGGATATTCCTGGATGCTGCATTCACAACTAATTGAGTTCTGAGTGATGTAAGTGAACATCACTAATAACATTTTAATTATTGGAACTAAGGCTGGCTGACCCTCCACTGGGAACGTCCACTCCCTGCATGAGCCCTCGATCTTCTACTTTTACCGCTATTTTTAATGGAAGCTCTCACTTTTTTTATGTTGCCAAAAGTGTAGAGAGTTTATCGCGCTTATGCTGTAGCACCCAAAGGACTGAATTCATAACGAATAATATAAAAAATAGGTAAAACATTTAGCAGAATGAGCGGTATTGCGCTCCATATTTGGCTTTGAACAATTGCATAGCAACAGTCCATGGCTTCCCACAGGTCAGGACAGACAGTCAATAGAGATGATTGGCCGGTTGTTGAGAGCCCGCTGTCTGTCCCGGCTCCTCTGTCCGCACCACATTTCCCACCAGCACTTTGTGCTGTCATCACCCGGGCCGTTGGACGACACCTGTGGTCGGCTAACGATTTAGACATCAGAAGGAGGCGCGGACACACACACACACAGACACACTCATACAAACACATGCGCCCGCACAGGCGTACAGGGGGGAAAAAAAACACACTGACACACAAGTTCAGACACACATGCACACAGTGTGCAGGCATATCCACAACACATATGGGGAAAACTATGCATCCCACACACACATGTGCACAAACATGCAAGTGTGCAGGCATATCAAGCACACAGATACAACCACACACACACACACACACACACACACACACAGACAGACACAGACACACACACACACACACACACACACACACACACACACACACACACACACACACACACACACACACACACACACCCGCGCGCACACACACATGCACACTAACAGAGGCATGCCATACCCACCACAGACGAATGCATGCATAGCCACACACTCTTATGTATAAACAACACCCTGGAAAACAGGAGGCATAGATGGGTTATTGTTCTAACTTTGGATGGTTGGAGAGCTTAATATGACACCATTAAATATAGGAACACGTGTACACATCACACACACACATCTGGACACATACAAAAAGGAGAGAAAGCGAAATAGAGAGAGAGAGAGAAAGTATAACATATAATATAGGAATATAAAAGCACACATCACATACAGGACAGGTATGGACACATGTTCGCTGACACACACACACACACACACACACACACACACCCACACACACACACACACACACACACACCCACACACACACACAGTAGCTCACTGTGTCCGCCTGTAATGTAATAAAACCTCGGAGCTGACTCCCACACAGACCCGCCTGTGCAGCAAAGCACTCTGGGTAGTCACCACAGGCTCCCCTGAGACGCAACGTGATACCACCGTCCACCGCTAACGGCCCGCTCATCACGCACGCACGCACGCACGCACACACACGAGCGCACACACACACACACACACACACACACACACACACACACACAGACTTATTCACTGGCACGGGCATGCACGCATGCACACACGCATGCACACATGCACACACACACACGCACACGCACGAATGCTCGCATGCACGCACGCACGCACGCAACAGAGTACTCACTTGCCCACGGAGATCTAAACAGATGAGAGTCCATTAGTCCTGATGTTATTATCCAACTGCATGAACTCTGACCTCCCCACATGTGGGTATTTGACTGTGTGACAGAGAGGTGGGGGGGGGGGTGATGGAGGTCTTGGCTTTTCAAAATAAAACACAGCCACCAAGTAGTAGCTAGTAGCCCAGACCCAATGTAAACATTCCTCCTAAAAACCAAGTCATTGACCTTGCTAATGTCTTTGTTGGGCCTACACACACAGTCAATCTACAACCGTGTAGCAACCTTGAGCCTTTAGATCTGCTATTTTTACTTTGTGAAAAACAAATATAAACAAAAAATGTATATATCATTTAAATATTTTAACTGTTTTAAGATTTGCAGAAATAAGGATTCCAGGGTTAATGTGGTTACTGTTAAATCAACACAATTAACTTCACAGCGTACAATAAACTTGAAGACCATATACATATGTACCTACTGTAACATCACACGTCTGCAAGGCTATAAATCTCTCACCAGGTTTGAGGGATGACAGTCATATGTTCAATTTGGTTGGTGCTTGTGTTTATGACATACATGGGCCTAAATAGGAGACAGACAGACAGTTCTCCAGACAGACAGACAGACAGACAAATGAAGACATTTTGTGTATACTCCACAGACCCAATGATAGACGGATGCAGACATTTGTGGATGTTCCGTTCTGGACGACCACAGATCAGACTGAATTCCCACTCGGCTAGAATTAGCCATGGAGGTTGTGTTGTTAATCTTCTGAATGTTTGATAAGACATATATCTTGTGCAACAAATGTATGTTGGTGTCAGGCTCATATATTGTATTTCAATGCATATTTGTTGTGGATCTTGGACTCCAAAGGTTAAGGTGTAATCCCGATCACAGACCCTTTTGACTTCCATTATAAAATGAAAGTTAAATAGTATAAAACATATGTGATAAAAATTATAATAATAGTGGAGGTACTTCTGTGGCCGTGTGAACAAGAAATTTGGCGCTAATTTTGTAAGGTTATCTCCAGACAGACAGACAGACAGACAGACAGTACTCTCTTAAGGCCTCCTGTATAGACAATGCTGTTAGATGAAAATGCCTGCAATGCTGTCATATCAGATTTTTTGCATGTGCTTGGTGTATCAAAACACCCCATATTGCCTATTGGATACAAACAGGAGTGTCCAAAATGAAGCTTTGTTGTAGACTGAAGAAAGCCTTTGGCCTTTTTGTTTTTTTCAGTCAGATAGTGCTGTGGACCCAGAGCTGCTGATGAGGAAGGTCTGAAGATGCTGTCAAACATTTCATGTAATTTGCGGAACATTATACGGATATGTAAAGTTAGCAGACTTCCCTTTTTGTATTCTGCAGTATTCTATTAAAAGTCACTCTGCACTGCGTGGTTAATGTGTGATTATGAAAAATTCATGTACTTGAAACAATAAAATCAGACATATGTCTCACACAAGAATCCTACCTTGCTTTTATATATATAAAAATATTC
Source organism: Gymnoscopelus microlampas (assembly GCF_963454915.1). Classification (NCBI taxonomy): domain Eukaryota; kingdom Metazoa; phylum Chordata; class Actinopteri; order Myctophiformes; family Myctophidae; genus Gymnoscopelus; species Gymnoscopelus microlampas. The sequence goes on along the minus strand of NC_139949.1, from coordinate 45,365,163 downwards.
ATTTCATTAGCTGCAGCTGAATTGCTTACAAGCCTGCCATGTTTTACACTGCTCTATAGTTTTTAACTGGAATCATACAAAAATATATATTAAAGAAAAGAAGAAAAAAAAAATATGCGGTTGGAGTTAGTACAGAGGCCTTGATAGGGTGCAACCAAAAAGGTGTATTTAATCTGATTGTTTCACCGACAATACAAAAAATACATTAACACAGGTGACATGGTGGTGTCCAGCTCTCATCCTACCACCAACTGAGTGTGTTTGTGGCTGACAGCCTTTTATACTCAGCTGGAGGCAATTAGTTTGGACTCAACCATGTGAAGGGGTAGGTTACTGATAGGGGTGTGCCGATACACTAATTTCATGAAACGATACGATACGATATTTGGCTCACAACTTCGATACGATTTCGATACGATACGATACGCACTTTTTTTATTATGAAAATATATGGAGGAGAAAAAAAGAAAATGCAAACAAATAATTCTGTTTTTGCATTATTCAGACATGCAAACTTGTAGCTTTTCAGCTACAATAGCCGTTTTGAATCCAAATAGTATGACACCTGACCCGAAAAAAAAAACATGTTGTCACTCTTTTCACTTCGGGGCCGTTTGCATGCCTGATTATTATGATTGTAAAAAAAAATAAAAAAAAATAAAAATTCAAAAACGATATTTTTTTTTCCCAAAACGATACATATCGTCGCGAAAACGTATCGCGATATATCGCGGGACGATATATTGGCACACCCCTAGTTACTGAATAATACACATACATAAATACAGATAACATTAACTCTCATGACATCCATTAAAACTCTATGAACTACACCAATGATTCTCATACTACATTACACAATATCCATAGCAATTCCAACTACACATTACAACCCCTCTCTGCCCTTCTGACTTGGTCCAGCCCAATTACTCTGGCCACATGCACAACTTACAGGGACATGTTAAAGGAGGAGTTCACCCAAAAAAATACTTATTTTCTATCAATTACACACCCCATGAAGCCTTCATTCCATGGATTTATTTTTGTTTTTGTGGCATTCAAGACAATAATTTGACGACCGTGTGTATTTCCGGTAGGAGACACAAATAATCTACTTTGTGTCTCCTACCGGATACATTAGCCAGTAGGAGACGGGAATCAAATTATTAGCTTAGGAATGCGACAAAAACAAAAAAGAATCCATGGATTCAAGGCTTCATAGGGTGTGCAATTGATAGAAAATAAGTCCTTTTTTGGGTGAACTCCTCCTTTAAGCTTTCAATAATCACCCAGCATTCCCTATGTTGCACTACTCAAACATATTGCTCTCTTATCACACTCATACCCATTACACATTGCACTTGCCCTTCATGATTATACTGTAATTCAATAAATACTTAAAATCATTGTGCAAAATACAACTGTGCAAAACATCAGTAACAGAGGACCTCTCTCTGTTACAATGCCTATAGGGTTTCATGCCCCTTTAAGTGCAATCACCGCATACAATGTTGCCACAGATGTGCTGTAAGAAGTTTTTAAAATTACTATTACAGTGATTACTTAATAATCTTCCCAATGGAAACTACAGGTGCGGTAGTTGTGCCCAATGTGGCTTCACGACCAAATGTAAGATATTCACACATCCCCGCAACCGCATCAGCGAGCACCGCTCTAACATTAGATGCGGGGACAAACGTAATCCTGTAGCTCTGCACTTCAAACAGACAGGCCACAGTATTAGCTCATTCCACTATGTAGGCATGGAAAAGATGGAAAAGCCCCCCAGAGGAGGCAATCAGGAGTGTCGCCTGTTACAACGAGAAATGTTTTATATTCATTATCTCAATTCTATGGCTCCTTATGGTCTGAACGAGGAGTTCGACATCAAACCATTCCTGTAACATAAACATGTCTTGTCTTTGCATTGCATTATTTTATATTGCATTTTAAATGTTGCCTTGAATATATCTGACTGTGTTGACTCTCTGTATAGGTTGAAATAGCTCAGGGAGCTTTGTTTTTATACATTGTGGACAGGTATTTTGTATGGAGTACGGACACTTGATATTTATAAATGTTTTTGTTATTTTCCCGATGGCCACATAAGAACAATAATGGCTGATATATGCATCTGTTGTTGACTCTGACATAGACTATGTTCATTCTAATTCCAAATTGGGGCGTTGTTCCCGGGTGTCCTCATTCAGTGATAAATGTGAACTCTGCCAACTATTGCCTTTATATACATGTCTTTTCACACTCTGCTCAGTATACCTGACGAAGGCCACAGAGGCCTAAATGTTGTTATTTTTTTACCGCTTTATTATAAAATTATTTTGTGAGCATCAAGACGGTGTGCCAACATTCTCCTTTTGTTCACAGCTTATGTATTTTGATCCAGCACCCGTTGAAATGTTTGTATATGCGTGCACCTCTTGACCTCTTGACCTCTTGACCAAAAATCTTGACATATTGTTACACAAGCTTTTTATGAACTTGTAAACTGGGCAGTGATTAATACAACTTTAATAGTATTATTCCAGTATATTAATTTACTATTCTACTGAACTATGGAAGGCTACTGTAAGTACCTGATATTACACTGTAAGTATTTAACCACCACCATTGCACATAGCCATTAGATGTTATACAGCTGAGTCATATTGTTAGACTAATTGTAAACATACCACATGTTTAATAATCTAATGTTCTCTGACTAATATACTTTTCCTCTGCCTCTTTTGTTAAAAAAATGTGGTTTGTCAAATCACCCCTATTGTTCATCTATTCAGTTGTATTTATAGGGGTGAACATGTGACCTTTAATCAACTTGAACTTATTTTTATTTTTTTAATTGCAAAGGCAGTTAATATAGCAACGGATTCTCTCAACTGTGAGAATGATACTAATAGGAGTGTCCAAAATTAAGCAAAGCTATAAAATAAGCTATAAAATAAAATGTAAAATATGAAACTTCTGTCAGATACTTTGTGCTGTGGACTTGAATTAGCTCAAAATGAAAATTATTCAAGATGAGGAAGGTCTGAAGATGCTGTGTTGTACATTTTATGTCATTTGCAGCAGAACATTAGACAGATACTGTAAACGATTAACTTACAGTATCTTTTTGTATTCTGCAGTCTCTGTTGAAAGTCAACACTGCACTGCGTGGTCAATGTGTGATCACACATTTCCTGTGAACAGCAAATTGTTCTGAACCATCCCCTTGCTGCTACAACCGTGAGAATATTCTGTCTAGCGGTGTTGGTTTTCCGTCTTGTACTTCCTTATCACTTCAGTATTGGGCAAACAGCACAGACAAACACGGCTAAACCAGTGCATAATAGTTATCTGGTAATCTTGAAATATATTTTGATATAACTCAACAATACTGTAGATTCATTATACACTGTATATCATAGTTACTACAGTATTTGTAGTCAATAGTTACTAAGCCTCACATCCTTGTAAGATGTCGACGGATATTTATGCCATGCCAGACATGACAAAGAAGGTGAGGCGTAGGAATGAAGAAAGAGGACAGAGAGGGGACACTGAGGACATTGGACAGTGGAAGGTGAGACAGAGTGATGGAGAAAGGGGACAGAGAGGGGACACTGAGGACATTGGACATTTGGAGGAGAGAGGAGAGGGGGAGGAGAGAGTGGTGGATATCTACCAGAATGTGGATGATTTCAGAAGCCTGGACAAAGACGAAGACTGGACAAAGAAGGTGAGGCACAGGGATGGAGAAAGGGGACAGAGAGGGGGCACTGAGGACAGTGGACATTTGGAGGAGAGAGAAGAGAGGGAGGAGATTGGATGCGTGGATGATTTCAGAAGTCATGATGTCGTCCCTGGACCACAGGATGTCATGATGGAGAACACAGCGGGAAGACAGACTCAGAGTGAGTTTGACTAAGTTGTTAATCATTGTAAAGGTAATTTCTCTGTTTCAAAGTGGAAAAATAGTTTATTATACAACAACATTTCTTTTGATTCAATCAAATTTTCTTGCAGGATAAAACTGTATATCCTTAGTGGGGGCTGACCAATATTCTGAGGGCCCAATGATCCTAAAATGTTCGGTTAGTGTGAGGGAAGGGTTTGGCTTAGGCTTAGTTATAATGCACACCGTTGGACCAATGGTATTTCGGAAACATTGGGCTGCAGGACTAATGGCGTGGCACAACATTCTTTTGGTGTGTAACAATATGGTTTTAGAGAGAATGTTGGTTAGTTCAAAGCATGCTGGTCCGACTGGGTGTAGCTAATGGGGCTTGTAGACTAGTCTTGTTTTTCTCTCTCAGTCACTGCACACCTATACATGTACGTTGCAGGACAACAATCTAAAACTGTGAGAAGGCCTTTCAAAGTTGTTGCTGTGTGTCTGGGGATGCTGTGTCTTATACTGCTGGGTGTCATCATAGGCCAGGCAGTGCACTGTGAGTATTCCATGTCACAAGTTGAGGCAAGACTACCACAACAATATACAATATTATTGCTTATCTGCAAATGTATGCATGTGAAAAAGAATAATAACACTTCTCAAAGATACACAGATGTTTGATACTGCGTCAATATGAACAGTAGCAACCCTACCATACTTCACTATTGATAGTGTGTGTGTGTGTGTGTGTGTGTGTGTGTGTGTGTGTGTGTGTGTGTGTGTGTGTGTGCGTGTGCGTGTGCGTGTGCGTGTGCGTGTGTGTGTGTGTGTGTGTGTTTGTTTATCGCCACCTTTTCTTTTAAACAGGTAATTCAGGCAAGTTACAGAACAACTACAAAAACATACAGACCAAGTACAAAAAGCTGACCGTGGGGAATCAGCAATTAGAAACCAACTACAAACAATTACAGAGCAACTTCAGCAGCCTTAAAAACCAATCAGAAAGAGAAGTAAAAGATCTGAAGAGAGAGAAAGCTGGTGAGAAATTACAAACTTTTATGAAACATTCATGCACTTGAAACGATAAAATGAGACTTGTGTCTCACACATGAACCCTACCTTGCTTCACTTTTGATAATGTGTATTAGTGCATTATCAAAGCTCCTTTTCCACACAGATTGAACTTTTCATGTACAGTAGCAACAACTGTGTTTATCATCACCTTTTGGTCCTTTGCAGACGGACAGACAAACTACAGAAACTTACAAAATGCCTTCCAAAACCTGATGGGGAGGAAAAAAACCATAGAAGATGAAGTAATCCAGCTGAAGAAAGAGAGAGGTTACAAAACTATGTTATGGAATTTTAATTAGTGTATTATTATACTTTTTTTGAGTAAACCGTCATACCCTCGTCATAAAATTGCGGTTTTCTTAAATAATGTAGACGTACATGAAATGTCCCACCATTACATCACTCACTACAAATGTGTAAAAATGTCTCTGAGAACAAGGTAACAGAATTATTTATGTATGTATGTATTTATTTATTTATATTCATGTATTCATTCATGAAGTCAAATGTTATAAATAAGGAGCGAATAATCTACACTTTATTCAAGGATCTTGCCTCACAGTCAAATGTATTTTGGGCAGTAGACCTAAACCACACATGTTATGTAATTGACTACTATGATTACTATGATTTTATTATAGTAAAAGTCCTGTTTGATGTTTAGTCATTTCGTGTCCCAGTGGATGGAAGAAGTTTGGATGCAGCTGTTATTACAGATCTACTGAACGTAAAAACTGGGAGGAAAGTAGAGCAGAATGTCTGAAGACAGGAGCAGAACTGGTGGTCATTAACAGTAACCAAGAAAAGGTTAGTGTATCTGGGTGCATGTGTGTGTGTGTGTGTGTGTGTGTGTGTGTGTGTGTGTGTGTGTGTGTGTGTGTGTGTGTGTGTGTGTGTGTGTGTGTGTGTGTGTGTCCATCACCCACACAGACGCATGTGATAATAGAGTTATAGAGTTATTATAAAGAAAACCTGAACGTATTAGAGCATTCATTATTCAATTAAATCATGAACAAATCAACAGGAATTCATCAGAAGTTTGAGCAGCTCTGGATCATCATGGATTGGTCTGAACCGGACTCAGGGAAACTGGATGTGGGTGGATGGGGTACCACTTACAGCATGGTGAGACATTTCATAATTTTAATTATGTCAAAGTCACTGTATGTGAGTGACTGAGTGGATGTGATTGAAAAATTATGTTTACTCTGCAGGTTCAGTGGATCTCCTTCTGACAACAGGAACAAGAACTGTGCAGAATTCTGGCGTGGGACAGTACAAGGGAGTGCTAATAATGCAGATTGTTCACATCTAAAAGCCTGGATCTGTGAGAAGTGATGTTTCTCTTAACATCATTGATGAAACAGCAGCTTAGTGTTCTGCTTTGTGAAGATAAATAGTAATAATTAGTTACAATTAGAAAATCTTAAGCATTTTATTGCAGAGAAGAACAAACTATTGCAACCATAATCACATTAATAAAAAACACCAACTATTGTGGTTTAGCATGGTTATACATTGTTATTTATATCATTAGGTGTTCCTCCATTCCAATTTGGAATGGAGGAACACCTAATGATGTGGTGGAGAAGAACTCAACCCCAGTACTTGAGTCCATACGTATACACTCTGAGAACTGCTTTTAAAAATACTTAAATTCAAAAGTAGATGCTTTTAAAGATACTTAAGTATTGCAAATTACAAATGTGAAAGTACATTTTCTTTCTACTATCAATCAATGAATATAAATAATAGTGAAAATAGATCTACAAGCTCACACTGCGTTGCGATGCGACGTGTTGTAAGCTTGTAGATCGGCTATTTTCACTATAATTAGAATACGGCTTAAGTGTTAATTCATAATGTACTTTTCCTTTCCTAGAAATGTACTGGAATCAAAAGTACAATATTGGTCTTTGAAATGTAGTGGAGTGAAAGTCATGAGTATCTGAAATTACAAATACTCAAGTAAAGTACAGATATACAAAAAATATACTTAAGTACAGTACTCAAGTAAATGTATTTATTTTCTGTCCACCACTGCACATACGTTTGTGAGAATGATGTTCATTAACAATATTTCAGGCTTCAATACCATTGTGTCATCCTCATCACCAAAGCTCAGAGGATTCAACATGGCCCTGTGTAACTGAAGCCTGGCCTTTTACTGGACAGGTCACAATCTACGGCTGGGTAGATGCATTTTAATTTAATTATACTTTATTTTAATCTATTTCATAACATGCTATTTGTACAGTTTTTTTGCTTGTTTGTTTGTTTTTATAATGCTTTTCAATGATGAAACCCTACGCTGATTTTGACGTTTGTTTTACATTTCCGGTTAAAAACTACAGCAGGGTAAAAACATGGACAATATGCTTGCACAATTGCACATCCATGGCTCTAAATCTAACAAACATTAATTTAATTAATTGCAGCTGCATTGCTTACTAGCCTGCCATTTACACTGCTGTAGAATTTAGTCTTGAAAAAAATCAGCCGGTCCCATGGCTCTTTACGTACAATCATTTCACAGTGTGTATCAGTTAGAATGTAGATGGTGATTTATCATATGATTCACTGTAATTTTGTGCTTTATGTGTGTAAAAACTCAAATCACCCCATATTGTATTCTATTGTTATTGTATTGATAGATGTGAACAGGTGACCTTTAATCAGTTTCAACTTTATTGTCACATCACACGTTTACAGAAAAGAAAAGAGAAAGTGATTGAAATTGTTAGTTGTACAAGCTCCCATCATTTGCAGTTTTTAAGAAAGGGGAATAGAATATAAAAACAAAGAAACAATGAAAACAGGTTAGCCATGTCAAATACAGTATATGCACAGAGTAAACAAAAATATGCTTAAGCTGTATGATTTAAAACAAGATCGCAAGGGGATGAGACAGTTAAAATGGCAGCATAATAGAGTAACAGATAAACATAAGGTGCATATAACAAATATTTAAGAAAGATTGTTCATTCTCACCTGTTATATTATACAGGAGTGTCCAAAATGAAGCAAAGCATCAGCATAGCTTTTTATCCCTTACTATAAGACTAAAGAAAACAAATAAAATGCTTCAAAATGCTTGAAAATATTATTTAATTCAGAATTCCTTGCTGTATAAAAGATACAGTACCAAGAATAATATCCTCACCAGTTCAGTATCATTCCTTTTACAGTATGTGTAAAAGTCAACATTACAGTCTTATTGTCTCCGCCAGGCCAAAAGGCATGGCGAGAGAGTATGTTTTCCACCCCGTCCGTCCGTGTGTCCTTGTGTCCGTGTGTCCGTCCGTCCGTCTGTGACCAGCTAATCTCTGCCACCGTTGGCTTGATCGCAGCGCCACTGTGCACACACACTCCCTGGATGCCAATTCAGAACCTTTGCCCCATTTTTTTCTCATGGGCCTTTTATAGCGCTACCAGGAGGCCGATTTGTGCAAAACATATATTTTGACAGTACTCCTACAGATTTTGTCCAAAAATCAAGCAAATCGGTACACAGTATCTCTATAGTCATTAAACGAAATGGGTCTTTCAGATTTCTCATATTTCATCCTGATTGGCTAAAAATGTCTTCCAAAGTTTGCAGGAGTGCTCCGTTTTGAACAAAATGCCTCAAATCATGAACACAGCATGCAATTTCCGTGAAATTTTGCACGCGCATTTTCATTAGGCCGAGGAAGAACTACCATTTGATTTTTTTCAAATCAGCCTCATGGTGGCGCTATAACAGGCCGATTAGTGTTTTTACCTATAATTGCACCGATCTGTGTAAAACTTTGTATGCACACTCCCTAGAGGTCAAGGAAAAACCTTTGCCCTGCATTTTTCACATCTGCCTTTTATAGCGCCACCAGGAAGCCGACTTAAAACACATTATTTTATACTACTCCTTCCAATTTTATCCAAATTTCAATTTTCATATTCCAAACTGATTGGCTAAGATTGACATCTAAAGTTTGCATTATTGGCCTGTTTTGAACAAAATTCCGCAAATCATGAACGCACCGTCCAATTGCGCTCAAACTTTGCACGCACATTCACACTATGTTGAGGAACAAATGCCACCCTTTTAACATTGGCCTGTTAATGCGCCACCATCAGGTCTAATTTAGCGAAACACACGTTTTTAACAAAATGCCTCAAATCATGAACAGTCAGTGTCCGATTGTTGTGCAAGGCCTAAGAAGAAATGGCACCCTTTTCACGTTGGCCTATTATAGCGCCACCAGGAGGCCACAATAGCCTACATGACCTGGCGGCGACCTGTGCTCCGAGGAGCACTTTTTCTAGTTTCTCTCTCTTTCAGTCACTGCACATACTTTCCATTACAGGACAGAACTAAAACATAGAGGCCTCTCAGTTGTTACTCTGTCTGTGGATGCTGTTTCTCATATTAGTTTAGTCCATTTGAGTCTTTTTGTGTATTATTACTTTGTGTCTGCAATGTGCATTGATTAAAATGCACGTAAAAAAAGTGTGTGTGGGATTCTTGCAGCCTTTATTATTATGGTGTTATAATTTGTATTTTGGTAATAGGAGAAATGAAAGATAATGACAGTGCTTATTGGATAGTGCTTTATAAATTAGTTATTTTAGTTTTTCTTTGTTTTGTCTTTTTTTACACATTTTTGGTCATTCCTTAAGAACATATGGTTCTAACTCCAAGTGAACTGCATTGAAATTATTTATGAAAGCTTTATTCGATCAACACTCTTTTAAGATCCATTCCCTTCCCTGTGCAAAAGCACTGCTGTCTTTGCTGCAACATTCAGTGAAGACATGAAGTATAATAGCAAACAGGAAGAGGGGAGCTGTGTTTTTACCTACATCCTGTGTTGAGACAAAGCCTAAAGGAGGTGTTACTGACCACAAACTGGTGTTCTCAGTCATTTATTTGTGATGTCACTCAACATCATACAGTGCTAGCTATCATTATTATCTTCAATATCACATTATTACCATTATTATGAACTTTTATATTCACAATCTGTTTCAAAATTATAATCACTTTATTAGTTAGAGGGTACATCTACAGCAGTTGTTGAGGGAGGTGGAGAGAACATTTCAGTCACTTTGCCCGCCCAGAATGTAACACCTCAAGTTTACACATATCAGAGTCTATTGCAGGGGTCTTCAACAGGGGGTCCGTGACCCCTAGGGGGTCCTCAGAGTTACCAGAGGGGGGCCGCCAAATGTTTGCGTGGTAAGAACTTTTCCTTTACATTAACCACTTGAACTATATTATCGCTATTCTGAGGAACATTAGCCAAAAATAGCCGATCTACAAGCTTGGCTAGTGCAGAGCTTGTAGATCTGCTATTTTCAGAAAAGAGGTTTGGTGTAGACTAGAGGGAAAAAGACGCAAACCAAGTACAGAGCCAAAGGTCAAGTTTACTGTGTATTTAGGGTTTAAGTGGATGTCTGAAATAAACAAAAAACATACATTTACACAACACTGATGATAGTCAATGAAGCTATCTATGAAATCTACGAAAAGGTTTAATCTGCAACACAATTTTATTATGTAGTATTGTATGTAGTGGGGGGTCCCTGCTTCATCTCTCTCTCAGCTCAGGGGTCCTTGGCCCTGAAAAATGTTGAGGACCCCTGGTCTATTGGTTATTCTGTACAAACATATATGTACAGGTAAGTTCACAAGCATACAAGACTTGCTGGTGCATGTCATAATAGGGTAACATTTGGCAAAAATAGGAGTACATTTGTTGGAAATAGGCGAACATTTGGTGAAAATAGATGTGTTAATAGATAATAAATCTATTGATGTAAACATTTAGAGTTGTAACTTGTAAGCTTGTAGATCTGCTATGTTCTGAACCTTCCCCCAGCTGCCAAAACCCTGAACATCCTGTGTGTGTGTGTGTGTGTGTGTGTGTGTGTGTGTGTGTGTGTGTGTGTGTGTGTGTGTGTGTGTGTGTGTGTGTGTGTGTGTGTGAGAGAGAGAGAGAGAGAGAGAGAGAGTAGGTGTTTGTGGATTTCCTTCTTGTGAATCGTTGTCAATGTGATTTCTCAGTTTCAAAGTTGAAACATGCTTTATTACAGTCATTACAGTCATTTAGCAGACGCTTTTATCCAAAGCGACTTACAATAAGTGCATTCAACATAGGTAGGGAACGAAACTACTAATCACCTGAAGTATTAAGTGCATTTTCTGCAAAAACAAGCAACCAAGAGTATACCTATTGCTAAGGTAAAAGTGCAATATATCAGCTACCTATTTCCTTAAACAGATGAGACAAAATAGCTAAATCAAATGAGCTGGACCTTAAACAAATAATTGTTTTAGCTCCTGCTCATTTATCGTACAAAAGCATTATCTTTCTTGCAGCAGCAAAAGATTATTTCATTCAGAATTCCTCGCTGTATAAAACTCAACAAGTATCCTCGCCGGTTCAGTATCATTCCTTTTTTTATATGTTAAAGTCTTCTTCTTCGAGTCCGTAGCAATCTTAGATGTCGTTCTGCCAGTATCGGGCACAGGCCACAGCTGATGGAGTATATAGGTTCTGCCAGGTCTGGGCTGCACTGGGGGGCGTCGGCACATTCCAGCAGGTGGGACATTGTCTGCTCTGATTCACAGCTGCATGTGTATTCTGCTGTGTAATTCCAGGCTTTCATTAGTGCTTTGCACCTCCCCTGTTCCACACGCAGTCTATTAAGTGACTTCCAGGTTGTCCAGCCAAGGTTGTGGCCACTAGCGAGGCTTTCTGTTGGTATGATCCCTCTGTCCAGCCATTCAAGAGCTCGTATGTTGTTTCTTTGCCATTCATCTTCCCAGATGTTGATCCTTGCTGCTTGTTTGGTTGTCTGGAGGGGCACGACTGTCTGCACAAAACTGGCTCTGGATCGGAGCCTGCGCGGGGGTGCTACGTGGCCATGCAAGGGGTGTCTGATGTCTGTCTCCTGTGTTCTCCGTTCATCTTGAGCGATACCTAGTCGTCTGATGTGCGGGGGAGAGATGCCGGCTAGCACATAAAGGCACGGGATAGGCGTTGTCTTGACGCATCCCGTGATGATGCGGCAGGTGTCGCTCAAGGCTGTGTCGACCAGTTTGGCATGGCGTGATCGGCTCACGCTTGAGCAGGCATACTCTGCTGTGGAGAAACACAGGGCCATGGCAGTTGCACGGATTGTTGGTGGATCTGCACCCCACTTGGAGTTCACTATTTTGCGCAGAATGTTGTTGCGGGTGTTGACCTTGGCTTTGGTGTTCTCCAGGTGTTTCTTGAAGGAGAGTGTCCTATAATCAACTTGAACTTTTTTTTTTAATTCATTGCAAAGGCAGTTAATGTAGCAGCGGATTCTCTCAACTGTGAGAATGATACTAATAGGAGTGTCCAAAATTAAGCAAAGCATCCCCTGCTATAAAATAAAATAAAATGCAAAATATGAAATTAAGTTTAGTCAGACATCTCTTGGATTAAATTTAGAATATATTTTCATTGAGCATAATTGAGCATACAGTAGATATACAGTATGAAGCATAGTTTGAAGTCAGGGCTCTGTATCTATTCATTCCCTGTAAGTATGAACATACATGTTACATGCCAAATAGAATTTCCAGGGAATGAATTAAGACCCCCAATGTGAATCTAGAAACAGAGCCTACAGGTGGATGCCGGGGAGGCGATGGGATTGAGAATCTTCATGGGCAGCAGCAGACAGCGAGGTAATGATAATGATAATGAATTTATTTATATAGCACATTTCCAGACAAAGTCACAAAGTGCTTTACAGAGCAGGATAAAAAGAACAACATGATAAAACTTTGGATGAAAACTACTACAGACGATCAGATGATAAAACAAGTGGCACAAAATGTACATTAAACCCATACAGATATACTCAAATAAAACAAAAGTGGCAGTAAAATTTAGGAAAAGGCCTTAGCATAGAGATAGGTTTTCAGAAGAGTTTTAAAAGATGATACCGATTGTGCACGTCTTAGGTCGACGGGTAGGGCGTTCCAAAGCTTAGGGGCCCGGACTGCAAAAGTTCTTCCACCTTTTGTTATGAGCTGGGGTGTGGGGGTCTCCAGGAGGGCCTTATCCGAGGATCTGAGGCTGCGTACAGGCCTATAAGGTGTCAGAAATATAAAGGGGCCCCGTCCATTCACAGCTTTGAAGGTCATAAGTAAAATCTTAAATCAATTCTAAAATTAACGGGTAACAAGTGAAGAGCAGCTAAAATGTGGGGGGGGGGGGGGGATACGGTCACGTTTCTTGGTGTTGGTTAAAAGTCTAGCAGCTGAGCTTTGCACTCAGGAGGTAAGCGACAGACAGCAGATGATACAGCAGGAGACAGCGATGACACCAGAGGAGCAACATCAAGCAGCACAACAGCACAGCCAGAGAGAGAAGCCAGAATTAACAGGTAGGCAGAGAAGTTTAAATAACCGCCCAGATCAGGAGAAGAGTGCATGTGACTAGTCACCTGATCAGGTTGGTGCTCTGCCTTGAGTTGCCTGCCTGAACTAGCTCTGCAAGCTGCGCATCATATTTTTCCTGTCAGATACTTTGTGCTGTGGACTTGAATTAGCTCAAAATGAAAATGATTCAAGATGAGGAAGGTCTGAAGATGCTGTGTCATACATTGTATGTCATTTGCAGAACATTAGACGGATGCTCTAACAGATAAACTTATCTTTTTGTATTCTGCAGTCACTGTTGAAAGTTCCTCTGCACTGCGTGGTCAATGTGTGATTTCCTCTGAACAGCAAATTGTTCTGAACCATCCCCTTGCTGCTACAACCGTGTGAATATTCTGTTTAGCAGTGTTGGTTTTCCGTCTTGTATACTTCCTTATCACTTTATTGTGGGCAAACCAGCCCCAGACATACACGGCCACATTTAGCTAAACCAGTACATTTATAGTTATCTGGTAATCTTGAAATATATTTTGATATAACTCAGACCGTTGATTCATAAACTGTATATCATAGTTACTATTCGTAGTCAATAGTTACTTTTCAAGCCTCACATCCTTGTAAGATGTCGACAGATATTTATGCTATGCCAGACTTGACAAAGAAGGTGAGACGCAGGAATGAAGAAAGGGGACAGAGAGGGGACACTGAGGACAGTGGACTTTTGGAGGAGAGAGGAGAGAGGGAGGAGAGAGTGGTGGACATCTACCAGAATGTGGATGATTTCAGGAGCCTGGACGAAGACGAAGACTGGACAAAGAAGGTGAGGCACAGGGATGGAGAAAGAGGACAGAGAGGGGACACTGAGGACAGTGGACATTTGGAGGAGAGAGGAGAGAGGGAGGAGAGAGTGGTGGACATCTATGAGAGTGTGGATGATTTCAGAAGCCTGGACAAAGACGAAGACTGGACAAAGACGGTGAGGCACAGGGATGGAGAAAGGGGACAGAGAGGGGACACTGAGGACAGTGGACAATTGGAGGAGAGAGGAGAGAGGGAGGAGAGAGTGGTGGACATATTTGAGAGCGTGGATGATTTCAGAAGTCATGATGCCGTCCCTGGACCACAGGATGTCATGATGGAGAACACAGCAGGAAGACAGAGTCAGGGTGAGTTTGACTAAGTTGTTAATTATTGTAGGTAATTTCTTTATTTCAAAGTGGAAAAATAGTTATATATATTATACAAAAACATATTTTTAGATTCATTCAGATGTTCTTTTAGGACAAAACTGTATATCCTCTGTGGGGGCTGCCAATATTCTGACGGCCCAATGGTCCTAAAAATGTTTGGTTAGTGTGAGGTAAGGGTTTGGCTTAGGCTTAGATATAATGCAGGCCGTTGGACCAATGGTATTTCGGAACAATGGGCTGCAGGACTAACAGTGTGGCACAACATTCTTTTGGTGTGTAACAATATGATTTTAGAGAGAATGTTCGTCAGTTTAAAGCATGCTGGTCCGGTTGGGTGTAGCTAGTGGGGCTTGTAGACAAGTCTTGTTTTTCTCTCTCAGTTGTTGCACACCTATACCTATACTTTACATTGCAGGACAACGCTTTAAAACTGTGAGAAAGCCTTTCAAAGTTGTTGCTGTGTGTCTGGGGATGCTGTGTCTTATGCTGCTGGGTGTCATCATAGGCCAGGCAGTGCACTGTGAGTATTCCATGTCACAAGGAAAGACTGCCACATCACTCACTCAGGGATTTTGTTGTCTGATATTTCTTAGCTCTACTGCAGCTTTAAGGGACACCACAGTGCTAACCTAAAGCTTAATGTGACATTTTTTTTAAAATATACGTTCTCATTGTTTATACTGTTTCTGAATTTTTTTTGTGTACAATATTATTGCTTGGATCTGCAAATGTGAAAAAGAATAATAACGTGTGTGTGTGTGTGTGTGTGTGTGTGTGTGTGTGTGTGTGTGTGTGTGCGTGTGCGTGCGTGTGCGTGTGTGTATGTGTGTTCGCACATTCAGGCAAGTTACAGAACAACTACAACAACTTACAGACCAAGTACGATAACCTGACCCTGAAAAATCAGCAATTAGAGATGAACTACAACCAATTACAGAACAACTTTAGCAGCCTTAGAAGCCAATCAGAAAGAAAAGTAAACAATCTGAAGATAGAGAAAGCAGGTGAGAAATTACAAACTTTCATGAAAAAATTCATGCACTTGAAACAATAAAATGAGACTTGTGTCTCACACATGAACCCTAGCTTGCTTCACTGTTGATAATGTGTATTAGTGCATTATCAAAGCTCCTTTTACACACAGATTGAACTTTTCAAGTACAGTAGCAACAACTGTGTTTATCATCACCTTTTGATCCATTGCAGAGGGACAGACAAACTACACCAACTTACAGTATGACTTCACAAACCTGGCGTTGGCGAAAAGAAAATTAGAACGTGAATTAGCTGGTGAGAGGTTACAAAACGTTATGATGGAATTTAATTAGTGTATAATAATTATTATTATTATTACTCTCCGCCAGGAGAGTATTGTTATCACTGCGTTTTCACTTTCTAAACATGACACACCGATTGGTCAAGCCTCACGTGACACGTGAAATACTGTGATCTGATTGGCTAGTGACGCCACCGGGCCTATATATACATGGCATCACTCTGACAGTGTCTCCGCCACTGTCAGAGTGAGGTAAGACGGGAACCATGAAATGGCTGCATGGCTGATGAAATGGCTGCAATCCGGCCACTTCGAACCGGCCACTTCGAACCGGAAGTAGTCAAGTAGTCGCGGTCCAATTGTTCCTATCTGTCTTATTGGACAGATAGGACAGATAGGACACTTATATAGACAGGAGGGATATGACACTTACATAGACAGGACGGATAGGACAGGAGGGATAGGACACTTACACAGACAGGACGGAAGAGGACACTTACCCAGACAGGATGGATAGGACACTTACATATACAAGAGGGATAGCGACCTTCGCGACCTTCGAACCAACACAAGTCTTCTGGCGGAGAGTTGTGCTCCGAGGAGCACTTTTTCTAGTTATTATTATTTTTAGTAAACCCTCATCATTACCCTCATCATAAAATTGCAGTTTTCTTAAATAATGTAGACTATAGTACATTAAATGTCCCACTATTACATCACTCACTACTAATGTGTAAAAACGTCATGTATTCATGTATTCATTCATTCATTCATTCAAATGTTATAAAGAAAGAGCCATTAATCTACACTTTATTCAAAGATCTTGCCTCACAGTCAAATATTTTGGGCAGTAGACCTAAACCACACATTCCGCTAATATTAGCAGATTGTATTTGACTACTATCATTATTATAGAGTTTTTATTTTTATAGAATAACATTGGAAATCCATCAGTAAAACTCCTGTTTAATGTTTAGTCAAGGTGTGTCCCACTGGATGGCAGAAGTTTGGATGCAGCTGTTATTACAGATCTACTGAAGAGAAAACCTGGGAGGAAAGTAGAGTAGAATGTCTGTCATCAGCAGCAGATCTGGTGGTCATTAACAGTAAAGAAGAACAGGTTAGTGTATTTGTGTGTGTGTGTGTGTGTGTGTGTGTGTGTGTGTGTGTGTGTGTGTGTGTGTGTGTGTGTGTGGTGTGCACGTGCGTGCGTGCGTGCGTGCGTGCGTGCGTGCGTGTGTGCGTGCGTGCCCAGGTGTCCATCATCCACACAGATGCATGTGATGTAATTGTGTTATTATAAAGAAAACCGGAATGTATTAGAGCATTAATTATTCAATTAAATCATGAACAAATCAATAGGAATTCATCAGAAGTTTGAGCGTGTCTGGACCATCATGGATTGGTCTGATATTGACTCAGAGAAAGTGGATATGGGTGAATGGAGTACAACTGACATTGACAACACGGTGAGACATTTTATAATTTTAATGATGTCAAAGTCACTGTATATGAGTGACTGAGTGGATGTGGTTGAAATATGTTGTTTATTCTGCAGGGACTGGGCCAGTGGATATCCTAAAGACATCTGGAAAGGGAAGTGTGCAGCATTCTGGCACGGGACAGGACAAGGGAGTACTAATGCAGATTGTTCAAATCTAAGAGCCTGGATCTGTGAGAAGTGATGTTTCTCTTAACATCATTGATGAAACAGCAGCTTAGTGTTCTGCTTTGTGAAGTTAAATAGTAATATTTATTAGTTACAATTAGAAAATCTTAAGTATTTTATTGTACATAAGTACAAACTATTGCAACCATAATCACATTAATACAAACCACCAACCATTGTGGTTTAGTGTGGCGATACATTTTTCTTTAAGGACACCGTTAATGTTTAAACTATCAATTTGGAATGGAGGAACAGAGAACTCAACCCAAGTAGGCTACTTGAGTCCAGGTATAGATACTCTGGAGAACCGCTTTTAAAAATACTTATATTCAAAAGTAATGCCGTAGATGCTTTTTTTTTAAATACTATTAAGTATTGCAAATTACAAATGTGAAAGTACATTTTCTTTCTACTATCAATTAATGAATATAAGTGAAATGCGATGTGTTGTAAGCTTGTAGATCGGCTAATATCACTATATTTAGAATACGGCTTAAGTGTTAATTTATAATGTACCTTTCCATGAAATGACAAATGCTCAAGTAAAGTACAGATACTCAAAAAATATACTTAAGTACAGTACGCAAGTTATTTTCTGTCCACCACTGTACGTTTGTGAGAATGTTGTTCATTAACAACATTTCAGGCTTCAATACCATTGTGTCCTCAAGCTCAAGGATTCAGCATCGCCCTGTGTAACTGAACCTGGCCTTTTACTGGACAGGTCACAATCTACAGCTGGGTAGATGCATTTTAATTGAATTATCCTTTCTTTTATTCTATTTCATAACATGCTATTTGTAGAGTTTTTTGTTTGTTTGTTTGTTTTTATAATGCTTTTAAAGCAGGGGTCTTCAACAGGGGGTCCGGGACCCCCAGGGGGTCCTCAGAGTTACTACAGGGGGTCCGCCAAATCTTTATGTGATATGATTTTTTTTTACCTTAACCACTTGAACCCTAGCATCCCTTATCTAAGGAGAACTTTACCAAAAAATAGCAGATCTACAAGCTCCACAATGTCTCGCGTTGCGAGACGTTGTGAGCTTGTAGATCTGCTATTTTTTGGCAAAGAGGTGTTTGGTGTAGAGGGAAAAAAAGAGCAGACCAAGTAAACAAAAAAAGTTAAATCTGAAACACAATTTTATACAATATATAGGGGGTCCCTGCTTCATCTCTCTCTCAGCTAGGGGGTCCTTGGCCTGAAAACGTTGAAGACCCCTGTTTTAAGGATGAAGCCCTACGCTGATCTTGAAGTTTGTTTTACAGTTCCGGTTAAAAACTGCAGTAGGGTAAAAACAAGCATGGACAATATATTTGCACAATTGCACATCCATGGCTCTAAATCTAACACACACATTATTAATTTGATTAATTGCAGCTGCATTGCTTACTAGTTTGCCATTTACATTGCTGTAGAATTTAGTCTTCAGAAATAAAACAGACTACAAAAAAAATCTGCCTATGGTTTCATGGCTCTTTACGTACAATCATTTCACTGCCTACAATGTTGCCACCCATGGATGTACTGTGTAAAAACAAAAAGTGTGTCACATTTGATTCAAATCATCAAATCTCAAATCACCCCATATTGTATTCTATTCAGTTGTATTGATAATCATATGACCTTTAATCAGTTTCAACTTTATTGTCACATCACACGTTTACAGGTGTAAAACAAAGAAAAAAGAAAGTGGGTGAAATTGTTAGTCGTACAAGCTCCCACCATTTGCAGTTTTTAAGAAAGGGGAATAGAATATAAGAATAAAGAAACAATGAAAACAGGTTAGCCATGTCAAATACAGTATATGCACAGAGTAAACAAAAGTATATACTTAAGCTGTATGATTAAAAACAACATCGCAAGGGGACGACACAGTTAAAATAGCAGTATAATTATAGAGTAACAGATAAACATAAGGTGCATATAAAAAATATTTAAGAAAGATTGATCATTCTCACCTGTTATATTATACAGGAGTGTCCAAAATGAAGCAAAGCATCAGCATAGCTTTTTATCCCTTGCTATAAGACTAAAGAAAACAAGGAAAATGCTTCAAAATGCTTCAAAAATAGTATTTAATTCAGCATTCCTTGCTGTATAAAATATACCAAGAATAATATCCTCACCAGTTCAGTATCATTCCTTTTACAGTATGTGTAAAAGTCAACATTACAGTCTTATTTTTCTCTCTTTCAGTCACTGCACATACTTTCCATTACAGGACAGAACTAAAACATAGAGGCCTCTGAGAGTTGTTACTCTGTGTGTGGATGCTGTTTCTCATATTAGTTTAGTCCTTTTGAGTCTTTTTGTGTATTATTTCTTGTATATTTGTATATAATGTGCAGTGATTAAAATGCACGTAAAAAAAAGTGTGTGTGGGATTCTTGCAGCCTTTATTATTATATGGTGTTATGATTTGTATTTTGGTAATAGGAGAAATGAAAGATAATGACAGTGCTTATTGGATAGTGCTTTATACATGAGTTATTTTAGGGTTTTTTTGTTTTGTCTTTTTTACATATTTTTTACTGGAGTCAGTTGGTCATTCCTTAAGAACCTATGGTTCTAACTCCAAGTGACCTGCATTGAAATGATTTATGAAAACTTTATTCGATCAACACTCTTTTAAGATCCATTCCCTTCCCTGTGCAAAAGCACTGCTGTCTTTGCTGCAAAATTCAGTGAAGACATGAAGTATAATAGCAAACAGGAAGAGGGGAGCTGTGTTTTTACCTACATCCTGTGTTGAGACAAAGCCTAAAGGAGGTGTTACTGACCACAAACTGATGTTCTCAGTCATTTATTTGCGATAAACTCAACATCATACAGTGCTAGCTATTATTATTATCTTCAATATCACAGTATTACCATTATTATTAACGCAACAAAATGTAACTCTTTTTTATATTCACAATCTGTTTAAAAAGTGTAATCACTTTATTAGCCAATTGCTACCTGGAGGGTACATGTACAGCAGTTGAGGGAGGTGGAGAGAACTTTTCAGTCACTTTGCCCGCCCAGAATGGTTAGTAAGTTTACGCATACAAGAGTCTTGCAGGGGTCTTCAACAGGGGGTCTGTGACCCCTAGGGGGTCCTCAGAGTTACTAGAGTGGGGCCGCCAAATCTTTGTGTGATAGGAACTTTTTTTTTTACATTAACCACTTGAACCCTATTATCCCTATTCAGAGGAACATTAGCCAAAAATAGCCGATCTACAAGTTCGACTATTGTAGAGCTTGTAGATCGGCTATTTTCGGCAAAGAGGTTTGGTGTAGTGGGGGTCCCTGCTTCATCTCTCTTTCAGCTAAGGGGTCCTTGGCCTGAAAAACTTTGGAAGACCCCTGGTCTATTGCAGGGGTCTTCAACAGGGGGTCCGGGACCCCTAGGGGGTCCTCACAGTTACTACAGGGGGTCCGCCAAATCTTTGTGTGATATGATTTTTTTTACATTAACCACTTGAACCCTAACATCCCTTTTCTGAGGAGAACTTTAGCCAAAAATAGCAGATATTTTTGGCAAAGAGGTATAGTTGTAGAGGGAAAAACAGAGCAGACCAAGTAAACAAAAAAAGTGTAATCTGGAACACAATTTTATACAATATAGAGGGGGTCCCTGCTTCATCGCTTTCTCAGCTAGGGGGTCCTTGGCCTGAAAACATTGAAGACCCCTGGTCTATTGGTTATTCTGTCTGTACTGAGTTTTCGTGAACATGCACAAAATGCATGTACAGGTAGTTCACAAGTATACAAGAATTGCTGGTTCATGTCATAATAGGGTAACATTTGTCAAAAATAGAACATTTGGTGAAAATAGGCAAACATTTGGTGAAAATAGGCAAACATTTGGTGAAAATAGATGTGTTAATAGATAATAATAAATCTGTTGATGTATAAATGATGAGTTGTAACATGTAAGCTTTTTTAATCCTCTAGAACACAGCTAGCTGGGGCTTTTTTCTTTTTTCTTTTTTACCATTTCCTGAGAAGAAACCATTCAATTTCCCCACCTAGAATGTAACACCTCAAGTTAACACGTACATTCTGTGGTAAAGACTAAAGAGTCTATTAGTTATTCTGCACTGTGTTTTTTGTGTGCACATGCATGCACGTACGTTCACAAGAGTGTCGGAAATCACTTGCTTGGGTTAGCCTGACGACAGCACCGCCTGTCGTCAGGCTGGTGTCAGACTTTTGCTCGACCTGTGGATATATACAAGTGACTTGGACTTTCTTTGCTTTTCCTCATGGACCTACTTGCGGATTATACCAGTGTCAGTCTACCTTATGTGGATTATGTGGTCGACACGGCCTATGTATTATTACATGTAGTAATTAATGACTTGCTTATTTGTGTTGTTCATTAAGATGTCAACAGATATTTCTGGCAAGGCAGTCTGATCAAAGAAGATAAGGTATGGTGGAGGAGTCAGGGAGGAGAGAGGAGAGGAGGGTATATATTTATAAATATATATTTTCTATATATATCATAGAACATCAGAGAAATAATGAGAAATCCTTTGTCACAAGATATTTTGTAGAATGCAGCCAGTCAGTTTCAGATTTAACCACATTTTTGATTTCTCTATTTTATTCCTTCTATTATGCTTTTAAATGCTGTTAATGTAATGTGTAGCTGCCTTGTTATGCCTTACCATATGTAAGTAAATCACTTTGAATTGGTTTTTGTATGAAATGTTGTGTACAAATAATCTTGCCTTGCACCATACAGCACATAGAAGGGATTTTACACCTACAACAAATCTTCAGCTTCAAGAGCTTCACTGCATTTTGTGAATATTTGTAATGTTTCTGCATATAAATAAATCTGTGCTGGTGGAGTCTTTCCACGTTTCTCACCTTTATGTATGTACGTTTTTAAAGGCTGTGTCACAGTGGTTGTCTTTAACCCATTAAGACCAGGAAAGCATCTGTGTCATTTTATTAATAAAATAACCTATGTATGATTGATTGTTCTCTATTCCTATTCAATATGAGAGCATCTGTCACCTTAAAAAAGTGATGTCACATTTTGGTGCGACCCGATTGGTTCACCGTAGGTTGCCTATAAAGATGGTCTCTCTCTCTGTTTGGTTCTTAAAGATAACCTGATGGAGGTCTAACAGACCGAAACGTTGTTTCCCATTAAAACTTTTTAATTGCATTAGAAGACAGTGTGCGGGAGTTTTTTCTTTTTCAGTGCGTTGGGCCCTCGTTTGGTCTTCTCCTACTGAAAATGTGACCTTTAATCAGGATTCTTGTAAGATTGAGCATTCCCACCTTAACTCTAAAAATAAAAGTAAAGAAAAATGCTAAGTGCTAAAATCAAGTATTTTCAGTCAGATACTGTATGTGCTGTGAACTTAAAATTTGCTCAAAATGAAAATGACCTAAGAGATTCTGATAAGGAAGGTCTGGAGACGGTTTGAGTCAGGGCAGATTGTAGGACCCAAGTGCAGGAGAGACAGAGGCAGAACTGGTCGGGTTTAACGGGTTTATTAACTCAAAAGGTATTAATACAAGCAAGGGACTGAACTCGATGTAACAACACGCAGCATAAGACAATGGTCAAGCAAGGGGTGCAAACACAGGGTTTAAATAGACAGGGAAATAATAAGACACAGGTGAACTCAACAGACAATCAACACTGGGATAGGCTGAGGGACTAAGAGGACACAGGAGGAGAACATGACTAATCAACAGGGAGGTGAGACAAGACAGGTAACAGTAACTAAGCACAACAGGAAACAAGACTACAAAATAAAAGGAACTCAACAACAACAGGGCAACAACAACAGAGTAACAGGAAAACAAGACTAGATACAGAACAGAACAAATGCCTAATACGTCCAAGACCTTATAAGGGCAGGAAGGTCTAAATAATAAAGTCAGAGTCCGCGTCCCGAGGAGCGGACTGTGACAGGCCTAAACAACAGGCCTAAAGTGTCCACGACCATATATGGGCAATGAGTCCACGGCGTGACATGTTGTAGCCTACATATAACACTTCCACATACATTCACTGTGTGATCACACATTTAATACAGTATGAACAGCAACAGTTGTTCTGACCATTCCCCTGCTATTGTACCCTGTGAATATCCTCTCTCTCTCTCTCTCTCTCTCTCTCTCTCTCTCTCTCTCTCTCTCTCTCTCTCTGTGATTTAGTTAAACCAGTGTGTTTATAGTTAACTAGTATTTTTTTGATCAATTTATTTGAATCAATTCAGGAGAGTAATACATATCATAGTTATATTTGTAGCCTATAGTTTCTTTTCAAGCCTCTCGTCCTTGTAAGATGTCTACAGATATTTATGCCATGCCAGACATGACAAAGAAGGTGAGACGCAGGAATGAAGAAAGAGGACAGAGAGGGGACACTGAGGACAGTGGACATTTGGAGGAGAGAGGAGAGAGGGAGGAGAGAGTGGTGGACATCTATCAGAGTGTGGATGATTTCAGAAGTCATGATGTCGTCCCTGGATGGTCCTCATGATGGAGAACACAGCAGGAAGACAGACTCAGGGTGAGTTTGACTAAGTTACTTATGAGTCATTGTAAAGGTCAATTCTCTGTTTCAATGTGGGGGAAGGGAGTTTATTATTGAAAAAAAACTCTCCTTCAGGAAAAGATTATTCAGAGTTTATTAAGATGTGATATGAACTGTTTATTGTACAGAATAATTAGTTTGTGTTAAAGTTATATATGGGTCCTGACCTATACTGTTTGAGAAACAGTGGTGTAGAGAGACAGGAAACACAGAGAGAGAGAGTGAGAGAGAGTAGGAGTGTGACATACATTGAGCTACGATGTTTAAATGATGGATTCTGCAAGTTGCAGGAGAAGCGGTTTTCTGCTGAGGAAACAGTTCTGCTCAAGGTGTCAACATCTTCTCACATCACCAGAATGGCAACACAATGCCAAAAGCGGTATAATTATGTCAGGAGACATGGAAAACAAAGGCTCACTCGCCACTCACAGAAAATATTAAGTGGACACAAGAGCTGGTCCACCTACTTGACACATGCAGTTCAGAATCATGCCTTCCTAAATGAGTCCTCCTCATTAATGTCCAAGACACATCTGCGATATCTTGAGATATCAGCTATAGATAAAAACATTTCTAACAGCATAGTGTAGCCTACGTACTGAAATAAACAGCGTGCCCCCCCACCCACCCACCCCTCTCTCTCACCTGAAAGATGCACACTAATTCATTCATAATTTGTTTGAAACTCAATAATGAGTCTCTAAGCAATGTCATCTATCATGTTGAACGTGATGCCCTGTATATTCGAATGGATTTTGATTGCAAGCAGAGATTATGTGCATTATGAATGAACATGATTTAGACCAGGTTTTGTTGGCCTAAATCACAATTGCTTTCTGCTAGCTAGATAAAAATGTGGAAACAATTCACCTGACCACCCCTCAATTTAAGAACCAATACAGCCCATGTGTGCACAGGCGTTGGGCGTGAAAATGACAACTGTGTTTATCGTAAACCAACAATGACAGTTGCACTGTGTGGCATTTTGCACCTGGTGTAAGATAAGGGCCTTCAGTCTTGTTTTCTCTATTTCCCAGTCACAGCAGAGCCAGTAGGTGTACATTCCATTGCAGCACAGAGCTCTAAAACTGTGAGAAGGCCTCTCATAGTTGTTGCTGTGTATCTGGGGATGCTGTGTCTTATGCTGCTGGTTGTCATCATAGGCCTGGCAGTGCACTGTGAGTATTCCACGTCACAAAACTACCACATCACTCACTCAGGGATTTCTCATTTGATTTTCATTTGTTTTACTGTAGAGACTTTGGTTTGTATTAGTGTTGCAAAGAAAACAATAAATAAAGTGATCAAGTTATGCACATACAAAAAAATATAGTTTATTCCAAGCAAATTTTCCACACAGATGTTTGAACAGCAACAATAGCTGTATTTATCATCACATTGGTCCTTTGCAGATAATTCAGCCAATAACAATCTGAAGCAGTTACGGACCAGCTATAACAGCCTGATCCTGGAGAGAAACAACTTACAAAATGAAGTAAACCAGATGAAGGGAGGGAAAGCGGGTGAGAGGTTACTAACCGTTTGAATGAAAAAAAAAAAAGTGGATTACTATATATATATATATATTAATTATTGTCAGTGCCATAGTGGTAATGAGCAGACCCTCATCATTGTCCTTATCCTTGACGTTTTCTTAAATAAAAATCTAGACATCCATGAAATGTCCTAATATTACATCACGTTTGACGTTTAGTCAAGGTGTGTTCCAGTGGATGGAAGACGTTTGGATGCAGCTGTTATTACAGATCTACTGAAAAGAAAACTTAGGAGGAAAGTAGAGCAGAATGTCTGAAGACGGGAGCAGATCTGGTGGTCATTAACTGTAAAGAAGAAAAGGTTAGTGTGTGTGTGTGTGTGTGTGTGTGTGTGTGTGTGTGTGTGTGTGTGTGTGTGTGTGTGTGTGTGTGTGTGTGCGTGCGTGCGTGCGTGCGTGCGTGCGTGCGTGCGTGCGTGCGTGCGTGCGTGCAAGAGAGAGCGCGCGCAAGCGTGCGTGCGTGCGTGTTTCCAGGTGTAATTCTGTCATTAGGTTTCGAGAGCCTGTAAGGCTTCGAACCCTATTACATCTCTACACTTTCATTAGGTTTCGAGAGCCTGTAAGGCTTCGAACCCTATTACATTCCTTGGCTTTCATTATTATTATTATTCTTCCGCCGGTTTTGCCAGTTCTGGCCTAACCGCCTGGTCACTTCTTATGAAATTCGGCAATATGGTAGAGGGCTATGCCAAACGGCGAAAACCCGAAACTCACAACCATTGGCCAAAGGGTGGCGCTGTAGCACTCAATTGAACATGCCAACTTTGAACAGGTACAGCTCATGCCCTGTTCGACCTACAGCCATGAAACTTCGATACACACATGCGTCTCCTCATGCCTAACAACTTTCACTGTTTGACTTTTGACCTCTGACCTTTAGATCTCCCACCATTTCGAATTCTATGAAAAGCAGTAAAAAGCAGTAAAAAGCCTACTCCTCCTGGGATTTATGAGCAATCTGTACGAAACTGTATACACATGAACTTTGGACCAATGCCGACAGACGTAACCAAGCGGATTTTCCATAAGTGAAAACGTTAAGCTTTTATAAGCCAATGAAAATTGCAGCTTTTTTTAAATTATTCATCTGCCCCTAACACATACATGCAGACTCACATTTGTTTGACACTTTGCAATATTGTAGAGGGTCCTTCCAAGTATCACTGAAACCAATCTTACTCCAATTGGTCAAAGGGGGGCGCTATAGCAATTTTTTGAAAATGCAAACTTTAAACAGGCAAAAGCCATGCCTCGTTTGGCCGACAGCCGTTAAACCTGCTTACACATGTGCCTTGACTCATGAGGAACACATGTATCACTTTGACCAGTAAGCTCTGCCCTTAGATTGTCTGCAATTTTGAGCAGTTTGAAAAATATTTAAATCCAGGATTTCTGAGCAATTTGCATGAAACTGTGTCAAATACATGTTTGAGGCCCTTTTTCACAGGTTCAGGTGTGTTGGTTCAATAGCTTGATCGCTTAATCATCTGCCTTGAAACCATAGGGTAGCCGGTTCGAATCCCACCTCAGGTAGATTTCATTATAATTGCATTGCACACAACATGACTATATCAATGAATACATGTGCAATTGTTAAAGATGACGAGAAATGCATACTTGAAAGTAGTTATTTTCAATGTTTGACGTACTTCATTCGCGCTTTTGTTTTGTTTTGTTGGATTCTCCCTTTTCACTGTCTAAGGCTCTGTATTAGATAGCTCCACCAGTAGAGTGTGAGTCTTATGTGCCGAAGGTCCCTGGTTCGAATCCCACTTATTACAGTTCACATTTAAATTGCATTGTACAAAACATGACCCTGTTAATTCAGACATGTGCAATGTTTAGACAATAACACGAAATGCTTTTGAGAGTAGTTGTTTTTTATGTATGACATACTTTCTTGTGAAAATAGCCGATCTACAATCTCACACCTTTTTAGATAGCAACGCGTTTTGAGCTTGTAGATCGACTATTTTCCACTAGTTTCCATTCCGAAATATATTGAGCAGTTTGAAAAACATTTAAACCAAGGATTTCTGAGCAATTTGCGTGAAAGTGTGTCATGTGTGTGAACTCCCTTTTCACTAGTACAGGTCTGTTGGCCCAATGGCTTAATCATCTGCCTTGAAAACACAGGGTTCCTGGTGCGAATCCCACGTCATGTAGAATTCATTATAATTGCATTGCACACAACATGACTGTATCAATGAATGCATGTGCAATTGTTAACCAGTAAACTCCGCCCTTAGATTGTCTGCAATTTTGAGCAGTTTGAAAAACATTTAAATCCAGTATTTCTGAGCAATTTGCGTGAAAGTGTGTCATGTGTGTGAACTCCCTTTTCATCAGTTCGGGTCTGTTGGCCCAATGGCTTAATCATCTGCCTTGATACCAGAGGGTCGCCGGTTCAAATCACACCTCATGCAGACCTCAACTCAATTGCATTGCACACAACATGACTGTATCAATGAATAAACATGCAATTGTTAGTTGTTGTTGTTAGTTGTTTTTTATGTATGACATACTTTCTTGTGAAAATAGCTGATCTACAATCTCACACCGGAAGAACCTATAGGACGGAAAAACCTATAGATATCAACAGACACCATCAGGGAGGCCATATCTTTAGCTCAATGAGAAGAGAGGCAGCCTGTGAATCCATAGGTCGCTGGTTCGATCCCTGTCCCCAACAATGCGTTGAGGTGATCATCATTTGGAATTCCCCCTATTCCCATGGATTGGATCCACCCCTCTCACCTGCTCTCACTCATCACCAATCACACCTGCCACATGCACAGTACAATTTTTAGGTACTTTTACTTTACTACTCTACTCTACTCCAATTACAGCAGATGACAGCTTTAGTTACTTGTTACTTTGCAGATGTAATTATTAATACAACACCTACAGTAACCACATACAGCCGATCTACAATGTGACGCGTTATGAGCTTGTATGTATATAATAAGCAACCCATGCTGTATGATAACTTACCACATATGAAATCCAATTCTGTCTATCCAATGGCTCAGTCTGTACTGTGGCCATAGCTGAGTGGTTAGTGAGCCCACCTAGGGAGCCAGAGGCCGTGGTTGCCCCAGGTACGAATCCAGGCCAGGCCAGCAAATGTGTCGATGAAATGAAATGTGTCCCTGAGCAAGACTCTTAACCCCTAATTGCTCACAGGCCCTCATTGGAAACAAGACCGCAAGGACTTTCATGAACGGACCTGGAATTATCCTTATCCTTTACACTGTCTACCCACAAGTCTATAGGTCCCTGGTTCAAACCCCAATTTAACCGGTCCAAATATAATTTACTGAACAAAAATCATGACTTTGTTAATTAATGCATGTTCACTTCTTCTCTCTCGCTCTCTCTCTTACTGCCTCTCTTTCTCACTGCCTCTCTCTCTCTCTCTCTCTCTATCTCTCTCTCTCTCTCTCTCTCTCTCTCTCTCTCCCACTCTGTCACTGTCTGTCTGTCTGCCAGTCTGCCACTCTGTCACTGTCTGTCTGTCTGCCACTCTGTCACTGTCTGTCTTTCTGTCTGTCTGTCTGTCTGCCAGTCTGCCACTCTGTCACTTTGTCACTCTGTCACAGTCTGTCTGTCTGCCAGTCTGCCACTCTGTCACTGTCTGTCTGTCTGCCAGTCTGCCACTCTGTCACTGTCTGTCTG
Organism: Gymnoscopelus microlampas; assembly: GCF_963454915.1. NCBI lineage: Eukaryota > Metazoa > Chordata > Actinopteri > Myctophiformes > Myctophidae > Gymnoscopelus > Gymnoscopelus microlampas. The sequence goes on along the minus strand of NC_139949.1, from coordinate 45,335,877 downwards.
TCTGCCAGTCTGCCACTCTGTCACAGTCTGTCTGTCTGTCTGCCAGTCTGCCACTGTCTGTCTGTCTGCCAGTCTGCCAGTCTGCCACAGTCTGTCTGTCTGCCAGTCTGCCAGTCTGCCACTCTGTCACTGTCTGTCTGTCTGCCAGTCTGCCACTCTGCCACTCTGTCACAGTCTGTCTGTTTGTCTGTCTGCCACTCTGTCACAGTCTGCCAGTCTGCCAGTCTGTCACAGTCTGCCAGTCTGCCAGTCTGCCACTCTGTCACTGTCTGTCTGTCTGTCTGTCTGTCTGCCAGTCTGCCAGTCTGCCACAGTCTGTCACAGTCTGCCAGTCTGCCAGTCTGCCACTCTGTCACAGTCTGCCAGTCTGCCAGTCTGCCAGTCTGCCACTCTGTCAAAGTCTGCCAGTCTGCCAGTCTGCCACTCTGTCACAGTCTGCCAGTCTGCCATTATTCTCGAAACCGCTCATTGCTGCTTGCAGCTATATTTATTATTATTCTTCCGCCGGTTTTGCCAGTTCTGGCCTAACCGCGTGGTCACTTTTTATGAAATTCGGCAATATGGTAGAGGGCTATGCCAAACGGCGAAAACCCGAAACTCACAAACATTGGCCAAAGGGTGGCGCTGTAGCACTCAATTGAAATATGCCAACTTTGAACAGGTACAACTCATGCCCTGTTTGACCCACAGCCATGAAACTTCGATGCACACATGCGTCTCCTCATGCCTAACAACTTTCACACTCTGACTTTTGACCTCTGACCTTTAGATCTCCCACCATTTCGAATTCTATGAAAAGCAGTAAAAAGCAGTCAAAAAATCACTTCTCCTGGGATTTATGAGCAATCTGTACGAAACTGTATACACATGAACTTTGGACCAATGCCGACAAACGTAACTTAGCGGATTTTCCATAAGTGAAAACGTTAAGCTTTTATAAGCCAATGAAAATTGCAGCTTTTTTTAAATTATTCATCTGCCCCTAACACATACATGCAGACTCACATTTGTTTGACACTTTGCAATATTGTAGAGGGTCCTTCCAAGTATCACTGAAACCAATCTTACTCCAATTGGTCAAAGGGGGGCGCTATAGCAATTTTTTGAAAATGCAAACTTTAAACAGGCAAAAGTCATGCCTCGTTTGGCCGACAGCCGTTAAACCTGCTTACACATGTGCCTTGACTCATGAGGAACACATGTATCACTTTGACCAGTAAGCTCTGCCCTTAGATTGTCTGCAATTTTGAGCAGTTTGAAAAACATTTAAATCCAGGATTTCTGAGCAATTTGCATGAAACTGTGTCAAATACATGTTTGAGGCCCTTTTTCACAGGTTCAGGTGTGTTGGTTCAATAGCTTGATCGCTTAATCATCTGCCTTGAAACCATAGGGTAGCCGGTTCGAATCCCACCTCAGGTAGACTTAATTATAATTGCATTGCACACAACATGACTATACCAATGAATACATGTGCAATTGTTAAAGATGACGAGAAATGCATACTTGAAAGTAGTTCTTTTCAATGTATGACGTACTTCATTCGCGCTTTTGTTTTGTTTTGTTGGATTCTCCCTTTTCACTGTCTAAGGCTGTGTATTGGATAGCTCCACCAGTAGAGTGTGAGTCTCATGTGCCGAAGGTCCCTGGTTCGAATCCCACTTATTACAGTTCACATTTAAATTGCATTGTACAAAACATGACCCTGTTAATTCAGACAAGTGCAATGTTTAGACAATAACACGAAATGCTTTTGAGAGTAGTTTTTTTTTATGTATGACATACTTTCTTGTGAAAATAGCCGATCTACAATCTCACACCTTTTTAGATAGCAACGCGTTGTGAGCTTGTAGATCGACTATTTTCCACTAGTTTCCATTCCGAAATATATTGAGCAGTTTGAAAAACATTTAAACCAAGGATTTCTGAGCAATTTGCGTGAAAGTGTGTCATGTGTGTGAACTCCCTTTTCACTAGTACAGGTCTGTTGGCCCAATGGCTTAATCATCTGCCTTGAAACCACAGGGTTCCTGGTTCGAATCCCACGTCATGTAGAATTCATTATTAGGTTTCGAGAGCCATCAGGCTTCGAAAGCTATTACATCTCTACACTTTCACTATTATTATTATTCTTCCGCCGTTTTTGCCAGTTCTGGCCTAACCGCCTGGTCACTTCTTATGAAATTCGGCAATATGGTAGAGGGCTATGCCAAACGGCGAAAACCCGAAACTCACAACCATTGGCCAAAGGGTGGCGCTGTAGCACTCAATTGAAAATGCCAACTTTGAACAGGTACAGCTCATGCCCTGTTCGACCTACAGCCATGAAACTTCGATACACACATGCGTCTCCTCATGCCTAACAACTTTCACTGTTTGACTTTTGACCTCTGACCTTTAGATCTCCCACCATTTCGAATTCTATGAAAAGCAGTAAAAATCAGTAAAAAGCCTACTCCTCCTGGGATTTATGAGCAATCTGTACGAAACTGTATACACATGAACTTTGGACCAATGCCGACAGACGTAACCAAGCGGATTTTCCATAAGTGAAAACGTTAAGCTTTTATAAGCCAATGAAAATTGCAGCTTTTTTTAAATTATTCATCTGCCCCTAACACATACATGCAGACTCACATTTGTTTGACACTTTGCAATATTGTAGAGGGTCCTTCCAAGTATCACTGAAACCAATCTTACTCCAATTGGTCAAAGGGGGGCGCTATAGCAATTTTTTGAAAATGCAAACTTTAAACAGGCAAAAGTCATGCCTCGTTTGGCCGACAGCCGTTAAACCTGCTTACACATGTGCCTTGACTCATGAGGAACACATGTATCACTTTGACCAGTAAGCTCTGCCCTTAGATTGTCTGCAATTTTGAGCAGTTTGAAAAACATTTAAATCCAGGATTTCTGAGCAATTTGCATGAAACTGTGTCAAATACATGTTTGAGGCCCTTTTTCACAAGTTCAGGTGTGTTGGTTCAATAGCTTGATCGCTTAATCATCTGCCTTGAAACCATAGGGTAGCCGGTTCGAATCCCACCTCAGGTAGACTTAATTATAATTGCATTGCACACAACATGACTATACCAATGAATACATGTGCAATTGTTAAAGATGACGAGAAATGCATACTTGAAAGTAGTTCTTTTCAATGTATGACGTACTTCATTCGCGCTTTTGTTTTGTTTTGTTGGATTCTCCCTTTTCACTGTCTAAGGCTGTGTATTGGATAGCTCCACCAGTAGAGTGTGAGTCTCATGTGCCGAAGGTCCCTGGTTCGAATCCCACTTATTACAGTTCACATTTAAATTGCATTGTACAAAACATGACCCTGTTAATTCAGACAAGTGCAATGTTTAGACAATAACACGAAATGCTTTTGAGAGTAGTTTTTTTTTATGTATGACATACTTTCTTGTGAAAATAGCCGATCTACAATCTCACACCTTTTTAGATAGCAACGCGTTGTGAGCTTGTAGATCGACTATTTTCCACTAGTTTCCATTCCGAAATATATTGAGCAGTTTGAAAAACATTTAAACCAAGGATTTCTGAGCAATTTGCGTGAAAGTGTGTCATGTGTGTGAACTCCCTTTTCACTAGTACAGGTCTGTTGGCCCAATGGCTTAATCATCTGCCTTGAAACCACAGGGTTCCTGGTTCGAATCCCACGTCATGTAGAATTCATTATTAGGTTTCGAGAGCCATCAGGCTTCGAAAGCTATTACATCTCTACACTTTCACTATTATTATTATTCTTCCGCCGTTTTTGCCAGTTCTGGCCTAACCGCCTGGTCACTTCTTATGAAATTCGGCAATATGGTAGAGGGCTATGCCAAACGGCGAAAACCCGAAACTCACAACCATTGGCCAAAGGGTGGCGCTGTAGCACTCAATTGAAAATGCCAACTTTGAACAGGTACAGCTCATGCCCTGTTCGACCTACAGCCATGAAACTTCGATACACACATGCGTCTCCTCATGCCTAACAACTTTCACTGTTTGACTTTTGACCTCTGACCTTTAGATCTCCCACCATTTCGAATTCTATGAAAAGCAGTAAAAATCAGTAAAAAGCCTACTCCTCCTGGGATTTATGAGCAATCTGTACGAAACTGTATACACATGAACTTTGGACCAATGCCGACAGACGTAACCAAGCGGATTTTCCATAAGTGAAAACGTTAAGCTTTTATAAGCCAATGAAAATTGCAGCTTTTTTTAAATTATTCATCTGCCCCTAACACATACATGCAGACTCACATTTGTTTGACACTTTGCAATATTGTAGAGGGTCCTTCCAAGTATCACTGAAACCAATCTTACTCCAATTGGTCAAAGGGGGGCGCTATAGCAATTTTTTGAAAATGCAAACTTTAAACAGGCAAAAGTCATGCCTCGTTTGGCCGACAGCCGTTAAACCTGCTTACACATGTGCCTTGACTCATGAGGAACACATGTATCACTTTGACCAGTAAGCTCTGCCCTTAGATTGTCTGCAATTTTGAGCAGTTTGAAAAACATTTAAATCCAGGATTTCTGAGCAATTTGCATGAAACTGTGTCAAATACATGTTTGAGGCCCTTTTTCACAGGTTCAGGTGTGTTGGTTCAATAGCTTGATCGCTTAATCATCTGCCTTGAAACCATAGGGTAGCCGGTTCGAATCCCACCTCAGGTAGACTTAATTATAATTGCATTGCACACAACATGACTATATCAATGAATACATGTGCAATTGTTAAAGATGACGAGAAATGAATACTTGAAAGTAGTTATTTTCAATGTATGACGTACTTCATTCGCGCTTTTGTTTTGTTTTGTTGGATTCTCCCTTTTCACTGTCTAAGGCTGTGTATTGGATAGCTCCACCAGTAGAGTGTGAGTCTCATGTGCCAAAGGTCCCTGGTTCGAATCCCACTTATTACAGTTCACATTTAAATTGCATTGTACAAAACATGACCCTGTTAATTCAGACATGTGCAATGTTTAGACAATAACACGAAATGCTTTTGAGAGTAGTTGTTTTTTATGTATGACATACTTTCTTGTGAAAATAGCCGATCTACAATCTCACACCTTTTTAGATAGCAACGCGTTGTGAGCTTGTAGATCGACTATTTTCCAGTAGTTTCCATTCCGAAATATATTGAGCAGTTTGAAAAACATTTAAACCAAGGATTTCTGAGCAATTTGCGTGAAAGTGTGTCATGTGTGTGAACTCCCTTTTCACTAGTACAGGTCTGTTGGCCCAATGGCTTAATCATCTGCCTTGATACCGCAGAGTCGCCGGTTCAAATCCCACGTCATGCAGACTTCAACTCAATTGCATTGCACACAACATGATTGTATCAATGAATAAACATGCAATTGATAAATGAAATGCTTATTGAGAGTAGTTATTTTCAATGTATGACGTACTTCATTCCCTCTTTTTTTTTGTTTTGTTGGATTCTCCTTTTTCACTGACTAAGGCTGTGCATTGAATAGCTTGATCAATACACTGTTAGTCTCATGTGCCAGAGGTCCATGGTTCAAACCCCACTCGTCACAGTTTACATTTAAATTGCATTGTACAAAACATGACCCTGTTAATTCAGACATGTGCATTTTTTAAACAATAACATGAAATGCTTTTGAGAGTACTTGTTTTTTATGTATGACATACTTTCTTGTGAAAATAGCTGATCTACAATCTCACACCGGAAGAACCTATAGGACGGAAAAACCTATAGATATCAACAGACACCATCAGGGAGGCCATATCTTTAGCTCAATGAGAAGAGAGGCAGCCTGTGAATCCATAGGTCGCTGGTTCGATCCCTGTCCCCAACAATGCGTTGAGGTGATCATCATTTGGAATTCCCCCTATTCCCATGGATTGGATCCACCCCTCTCACCTGCTCTCACTCATCACCAATCACACCTGCCACATGCACAGTACAATTTTTAGGTACTTTTACTTTACTACTCTACTCTACTACAATTACAGCAGATGACAGCTTTAGTTACTTGTTACTTTGCAGATGTAATTATTAATACAACACCTACAGTAACCACATACAGCCGATCTACAATGTGACGCGTTATGAGCTTGTATGTATATAATAAGCAACCCATGCTGTATGATAACTTACCACATATGAAATCCAATTCTGTCTATCCAATGGCTCAGTCTGTACTGTGGCCATAGCTGAGTGGTTAGTGAGCCCACCTAGGGAGCCAGAGGCCCTGGTTGCCCCAGGTACGATTCCAGGCCAGGCCAGCAAATGTGTCGATGAAATGAAATTTGTCCCTGAGCAAGACTCTTAACCCGTAATTGCTCACAGGCCCTCATTGGAAACAAGACCGCAAGGACTTTCATGAACGGACCTGGAATTATCCTTATCCTTTACACTGTCTACCGGTCCCTGGTTCAAACCCCAATTTAACCGGTCCAAATATAATTTACTGAACAAAAATCATGACTTTGTTAATTAATGCATGTTCACTTCTTCTCTCTCGCTCTCTCTCTCTTACTGCCTCTCTCTCTCTCTTACTGCCTCTCTCTCTTTCTCTCTCTCTGTCTCTCTGTCTCTCTGTCTCTCTGTCTCTCTGTCTCTCTGTCTGTCTGTCTGCCTGCCAGTCTGCCACTCTGTCACTGTCTGTCTGTCTGCCAGTCTGCCAGTCTGTCACTGTCTGTCTGTCTGCCAGTCTGCCACTCTGTCACAGTCTGTCTGTCTGCCAGTCTGCCACTCTGTCACTGTCTGTCTGTCTGCCAGTCTGCCAGTCTGCCACTCTGTCACAGTCTGCCAGTCTGCCACTCTGTCACTGTCTGTCTGTCTGTCTGCCAGTCTGCCACAGTCTGTCTGTCTGCCAGTCTGCCACAGTCTGTCACAGTCTGCCAGTGTGCCACTCTGTCACAGTCTGCCAGTCTGCCACTCTGTCACAGTCTGCCAGTCTGCCAGTCTGCCACTCTGTCACAGTCTGCCAGTCTGCCAGTCTGCCATTATTCTCGAAACCGCTCATTGCTGCTTGCAGCTATATTTATAGTTAAAACCTGAATGTTTTTTGAGAAAATGTATTATGTTCAATCGTGGTCAAATGATCAGGAATTCATCAGAGGATTGTACAATAATATACAATAATATGAAATATTTTGTAATAGGGACCCCCAGAAGCAAAGATTTTAGTCAAAAATGTTCCCTTTAAAAATATATATATATATATTCAAATATTTGCTCAAATGTTTGAGTTTTTTCAAAAATAGCCAAAGTATAAAATAATAGTTAATGTGGTTACACAGATGCGTTCCCGGTTTTAATGGGTTCACAACATAAATGATATGTGTAACCACACATCTACCACTAGGCCAAGAGGGACTCCCCCTTGGCCAGGGGAGATATCGTGCTGTGTTCACACTGGCAGCTACAAAGCTACAGCCAATCATGTTCAGTGAATGCCAGCAACATGATACCAAGCGACACCTAACGTACATACATTGGACCACAATGGAAACAAGCCATCAAGGCTTTTTTTGTGTGTAATCCTTTTAGCATTGCTTGCGTAATTGTACTTACTGTACTGTTTGCAAACTGTTAATAAAGTAATCAATCAATCAATCAATCAATCAATCAATCAATCAATCAATTAAAACAATCAAACAAACAACAAACAAACAAAAAAACAAAAACAAACGTTAGCGTTGTAGTGCGGTCTGCTGCTGTCCTGCAACATTATTACATGATATTGTAAACACTTGCCACATTGGTTACACTGGCAGAAACAGGCAAACAGGCTGAGGGATGTTCAGCTCTGGAAAAAAAAGCATCCTTACTTCAAAAAGAAAGCTATAGATTGTTGAACGGGCCTTTCTTTTTTGACAAATGTTGAACACTGAAACATTATGTTAGTGAGGTTTGCTCTTAGAAATGCTCGCATTTGATATGATCATAAGCACGTTTGGTGAATGAGGCCCATTGTATGTACTGTAAGTGACTGAGTGGATGTGGTTAAAAACTAATTATGTTGTTTACTCTGCAGGTTGACCTTTGAATATCCTCATAACCATGGAAACTATAACTGTGCAGAATATAGAGGTATATTTTAAGTACAGTGCGGCAGATTATGTTCAGATAAGAAACAGGATCTGTGAGATGTGATATTTCTCTTCATTTATGAAACAGCTGCTTATGTTCTGCGTTGTGAAGTCAAACAGTGATAATTAGTAGTGAAACAGATACAATTATATTGTACAGAAGTACAAACTGTTGCACCTATAGTGACACAGGTATAAACCACCAGCTATTATGCTTAGCGTGGTTATACATACTGTATTGCTTTAAGGACACAGTTTATGTTTACACCATCAAGGAACTGAGGAACACATACATGAGAATGTTGTTCATTGACTCCAGTTCAGGATTCAACACCACTGTTTCCCCTTTAAGCTCCAAAGATCCCAGAATTCAACACCACTCTGTGCAACTGAATTCTGGACTTCTGACAGACAGACAAGGTCACATTCCAAAGCTGTAGATGCAATTTCATTTAAATGACATTATTTTAGTCAATTTTGTAACATGCCATTTGTACTGTTTTTGATTGCTTTTATGGACCCGTAAGAGTCCATTTGGTTACAACTTATTTTGTAAATTGATAAATTAACACATAGGATTTTATTGTGTAGAACCTGGGGCAGCCCTAAAAATCCATGTGTAAATATTGTATTTTTCTAATGTCTATGTTTTGTCTACTGATGTATGTGCTTTTACATTGTGTACAGTAAGCTATATGGGTTGATTCGTTGACCTGATTGTCAACACCTGTAAACAACATGGCTCTCTCATCATGCCTGAATGGATAGGCTCCCAGTTACATGTCAGATACAGTATGTTTGTACCTTATAAGCCTGTGTGTTTAGCCTTAGATCCTCAGACAGGGCCCTCCTTGTTGTTTCACGAAAACTCGCCTCATTACCAGGGGCGATCAGGCTTTTGCTGTCCAGGCATTTAGGCTCTGGAACGCCATTCCGGAGGAGCGAAGGTTAGCAACATCAGTACATCCTAAGTGTATTTGCTGATGATTGCCCTGCTTTAAATCTGTTTCCTTTTTTGTCTTTTTTTGTATTTCGATATTTGCTTTGCTTGCTGATTTGAACTTGTTCTGTAAAGGACTTTGAAACATTGTTTTGAAAAGTGCTATATAAATAAACTAATTCTCATTCTCATTATAAGATGTAATAAATGACACCATGGATCACATTTGGGTGGAAAAACTGTCATAGTCAAACTTATTATACATGCTACTGTATACTCACATTTTGATGATTGCAATTCTTTATTAGGAATAACCTTGAGATGTAGCATCTCATTTTAGAGGTGGTGCTAAAGACAATACAATATATACAACACACTTCAACAAAACATTTCATTTGCCTTTCAGAAAGCAGTTTATGCAATGTGTCTCTGTGCAACATTGTGTAACTTAGCGACACTGTATGTTATACAGTAAATGTACAGTAGGCCTACAGTATGTGTGTGTGTGTGTGCACGCGCGCCCCTGCACGTTTGTGAGCCGAAAAAAACAGAGAGACATAGCGAGCTGTGGTGTGTGTTTCTGTGTAGTTGGGAGCAGAGAACTAAAGGAGACCATTTATAGCTGTCACACGGTGACAACCATTACCCTCGCGTTTACAATGCTCTCAGCGCAAGTTGACATCTGACACATGCACGTGTCACATGCATGTGTGTGTGTCTGCGTATGCAGAATATGTGGAGGTTCCCACATGAACGCAGGCACGCGCACGCGCACGCACACACACACACACAAACACTCACCCACACGCAAATGCACCACATGAGACACACGCACGCCACTCTACTCTACCTGACAGAGCCTAATTATCGACACCTCTCGCTGTCGGATGAAACAAAATGCCGCTCTATTTTCAGACCAATGCGGTCTGATGTACCCCCCCCCCCTCCTCCTCCCTGAGCCCCCTCCCCCCCCTCTCTCTGCCGTCTGTTGTCGTCTCTGCACGTCGCCTCGCCTGCCACCCTCCCCTCCCACCCCCCATCCCCCGCCGTTTGATTCCTCACTCGTTAAATAAGACTCAAATTAAATGGGACAATGAGAAAAAAGTTTCCCCGCTCGCGGCCCGCTTTCATTTGTTGTGATTGTTATTCACAGCCGTACAGACGGCGGGAGTGCGTGGTTGCTCCGTGGCGTCGTATGTGCGTGCGTGCGCGATCGTGCTGAAGACGGCAGCAGTGAGTGTTGCCATGTCGTCTTTTGAGGCACCCGCTGGTTCATTAAAGCCCGGTTTATATATGACGTCGTACGACGGCTGTCGCGCTCCGAACATATCTGATCTGGCTTGTAGATCTGCTGCTGTATGTTTGGTGTGTGACAGCATCGTATGACAGAGCATAAATTGGGCATCAGTTGTCTAACAGAACGGGCTATGACCGTAGACTGAATAAAAGAGGTGGACAAAGTGACACCCCCAGACTCTACAGACCGTAATTGAAGCCTATTTTTCAATGATTTCAAATCCGCCATCTTTAATATATACAAAAAAGCAACCAGAGCTCAATCGCTAAATGAATGCTATTGGTTGTGTAACTTGTCAATCAAATCATCCCGCCCCTCCTACAGCATGAACTACTATATCCTCAATTTTAAAATAAATGGGACCATCATTTATCAAAACGCATATCATGATGAATGAAAGAAGACTTTAAACTAGCGACTGGAAGCATAATAGTATTTATGACAATGTTTATTAAGGTAATAAAATCTATTCATATGAACTGTCACTTCCTATACTGTATAGACTCAATTTCAAAGCAGGAAGCTAGGCCCTTGGACATGACGCCCCTGGTACTGATGTTTAACATTAGACGAGTGCGCGCTAGGACGGTATAGGACCTAATGTACCCGCGGTTTGTGCACGTTTTGCGTGCGGGCCTGGGTCAGGGCTCTGTGTGGAATCTGTTTCATGGAGAGTCAGTCTAACCCCTTAAAACCGGGAAAGCATCTGTGTCATTTTAGATCTTTGCATTGGCTATTCAAACATAGCAGATCTGAACAATTTTGAAAAAACAAACAACAGCACAAAAGTGCGAGAACTACTGATTTAGAAGGCATTTGTAGAATCGGCCTCAGGTCTTAATGGGCTAACTTAATTCTACACAGGCCTGACCCATCCTGCTCCAAAATGAAGACACTCTGTGTCTGCAACACAGGCAGTAATGACAACGGGACTGTGCTTGTGCGCGTGTTTGTGCAAAGACAATGTCTTTTTTTGAACACATTATAGTGCATTTTTTCTTTTCTGTGCAGGAGGAATGTGTTGAATAAACTCATCTAACCAACCATATAACCAACACTCCCAAACCAGTAATCTTCACCAGAGCTGCACATGCTCTGTGTGTGTGTGTGTGTGTGTGTGTGTGTGTGTGTGTGTGTGTGTGTGTGTGTGTGTGTGTGTGTGTGTGTGTGTGTGTGTGTGTGTGTGTGTGTGTGTGTGTGTGTGTGTGTGTGTGGCTGTGTGGCTGCTGGCACAGTTGGGTGAATAGATCACGTTTCAGAACATTCCAGAGCCATGTAAACATTTATACACAAGTAAAGAAAATGACACATACACACTAGCAGACACAACCACATGTACACTGTACACAGGCACGCACGCACACGTGTGCACACACACACACACACACACACACACACACACACACACACACACACACACACACACACACACACACACACATGCAGATGTGCATGAAGCGTCCAGCCCCGTTTTTCAACACACTCAAACTGCTTCATAAATAAACCAGTCAGCACAAAGAGTCCAGGCTTCACACACTGACGAAATACTCCTTAACCTCCTTGACCTCCGCCCTCCACACCCTGAGGAGAGGAGAGGAGAGGAGAGGCCATGATACTGAAAAACAAGATGGGAGCTCGCAACTCACTTTTAAATGTTTCATATTTTCTGACATGATACTGACCATGATACTGACATGATACTGACCATGATGCTAGCATGATACTGACATGATACTGACCATGATGCTAACATAATACTGACCATGATACTGACCATGATGCTAACATAATACTGACCATGATACTGACCATGATGCTAACATCATACTGACCATGATACTGACCATGATGCTAACATAATACTGACCATGATGCGATTATCATACTGACATGATACTGACTATGATATTGACCATGATGCTAACATCATACTGACCATGATACTGATGTGATACTGACCATGATACTGACCATGATACTGACCATGATACTGGCGGAGAGGAAAGGTGAGATGAGATGAGAGGAATTGTAAACTCTCTGTATTTTCATTTGATTTGCCCACAGGCGGGGCTACTGTGATTAAGTCTAATTTGAGATGTTTAGTAATTAAAAGAGAACACAGTCTATATGGAAATTTTACCTAAGGGCATTCATTAATGCATGAAAGTATGAAACTTTCATGAAACATTAAATTAAACATAAAATTTGAAGTCATTTTCGAGGACTTGTAGTGCCATTTTAAAATACATGTAGCTGGTCTGGGATCACGGTATCTCACCACAGCCTTCTCTCCTGAGTCTTCTGTCCACTGTCTCCCTGTGGATTTGGTCCAGGAGATAGCAGGAGGTCAGTGTAGGAAGCTCCAGAGACCCTGGTTATTCTGAGCTCTCTGAATGTTTCTGGATAACTCTAATCACTCTGACTGCCATGGAAGGCCTCTAGCACCACCATTAATCACACAGTCGCACACACACGCGCGCACACACGCACACACACGCACACGCACGCACGCACACGCACACGCGCACACACACACACACACACACACACACACACACATAATTCCAGACTGGCCTTTTCCTTACCTTTATATGATGTTATAAGGCCTATGTCCAAGGACGAGTGGTACAGTAGAAAAAAATAATAACTCCATCCCGAGTCCACCGCAGCTAAAAACCTGAGCAGACGGTCCGTGCGCTAGATCGCATATATCGCGATTTTATGTATATATATTTTTTGTTGATATCTGACGTTCATATTGACACAAACCTAGCCACAGTGTCTGTGTCAGATGCGCCCCTCCGCAAGTCTCACAAGACGAGATTTACCCCGTGATTTCATTCAAGTCAGCTTGTAAACACTACAGCGGCCCATTTGGGACAAAAACAGTTTCTGTCAATATGAACGTCAGATATCAACAAAATAATACATATACAATTGCGATTAAAATACGTGATCTAGTGCATGGACCGTCCACTCGGGCTTTTAGCTGCGGTGGACTCGGGATGGAGTTATGACATTTTTCTACGGAACCACTCGTCCTAGGATATAATAACATCATATAAAGGTAAGAGTTCAAGGCTAGTCCGAAATTCTCCTTTAAAGTTAGAGTTACTTTTACTGTACTCTAACCTGAACCTAAATAACTTAGTTTAAACTTAACCCAATTAACTTGCCGTATTGGTTAAGGTAGCGTAAGTTAATTTGGGTTAGAGTAAGCTAATTGGTTTATGGTAAGTTAATTGTGTTAAGGTTAGAGTAAATTAATTAGGCTAGTGTACAGTAATTTGGTTAGGTTAAAGGTTAAACCAAGTCAATTGGGTTAAAGTTAGGGTTTAGCTGGGTTTAGCTTAGAGTAAGTTAACTGGGTTAATGTGAGATGAAGTTAACTGGGTTTAGGTGAGATCAAGTTCTTTGGGTTAAGTTTAGAGTTACCTTCACATGTAAAATAGAACAGAAACACACACGCACACACACACCACACGCGCGCGCGCGCGCACATACACACACACACACACACACACACACACACACACACACACACACACACACACACACACACACACACACACACACACACACACACACACACACACACACACACACACACACACACAATTCATCTCATCACCTTGCCGCTCCCTGTAAAGTAAAGTAAATGAATGAAGTAATGAAGTGAGGATGAGGAGAGGAGTGAAGGAGGAAGGTGTTTGGATGGCTACCAGGGGATGTGTTGGCTCACTCCCTCATAGCCAACGTGTCCCACTAGCCCTGGACTATTCATCTTGTTCTGCAGGGGCTCTGCACCCAGAAGAGGGCATCCTTTATACCAAACATTTCTGAGCCTCAAGCAGTTTTTTCAATTCATTTATCTTATTTATCTCCATCTCTGACGCTCCCTCTGTCCCTCTTTTTCCCAGAGTAACCCTACTGCCTCAGTTGGAGACTTGACTTCACTTATATGAAATCGGTCACGTTAATGTTTAAAGGGGTAGGTCTGTCTCCAGTAGGAGACTCAAAGTTGACACTTCAAGTCTGCTACCGGAGCCGCCACCGGTCATCAAATTATTGGCTTAGGAATGCGACAAAAACTGAAAAATATCCATGAATTCCAGTCTCCATGGGGTGTGTAATCGATAGAAAAAAAGTCAATTTGACGGGTGAACTATCCCTTTAACTCTCTTCAGGTTGAAATTTTGGGTAGATTGTTATAATGGCAACAGATGACAATCAAATTCTAGTGAAGATCACTTTGAAACCAAACTACGGCTGCCCTGGCACTGAAGAAAAACTATATTATTCTCTAAAAGGCTCTCTCTCTCTCTCTCTCTCTCTCTCTCCAGACGATGAATGGATGGTGGTGGTGAATGTAGCCAGAAGTACAGTACATCTATCACCTTTGTGTTGGCAGTGCTGACCAGCTCAGTGAGTGATGGAAATGGAAAGCTGATCCCAGGCCAGCTTGGTCTGATTGGGCCTTTCCTGAGCGCTCTCTGTGGCCTGGCAGTCATGTCATCTGCCATGCTTTGGCCTTTGTCTTCTGTGCATTCATGAATTAAATTAACCCTAAAAAACATGTATAACTTTCCATAAAATACTTCTCACTAAAATATATTAAAGTACAACAATACATACATTGAGGTACTCTTCTTTTATGTTTCAATATAAGGGGGAAAAAACGGTGGGGGGGCCTATAAAAAAACAATACCATTATAAGACCTCATGCAGGCAAAATCTGTGAAAAATGTGGGAATTGTTAACAAAGAATCCCTAAAAAATGAATAATGGAGCTGCGAACTTATTCTTTGGTCCACCCATTAATTGAAGAAATGTCGACGATCCAAAGCATCCCAAACAGGACAGGGCAAAACTGCAGTCATCTTTAACCACTTGACCAGGGTCCTCTGCAGGGATTAAATTGCCTGTCTACAAGCTGCTATTTTCACTGAATATTCACCCCTCTCTGCATTCCTTCCTCTCTGGAGTGTTACATTTTTGTGTGTTTAGACCACTGTTTCCCAATGTTTATGGGTTGCGAGTAAATGTCTTATTTTTTCCGTTTCCTCCATAAAAAAAAAAAAACATATATATCAAAATAATGAAAAAAGTTTAAACAAAAACAATCACAACTTTTCATCAATTAGAAACAATTCCAACATTTTTTCAAAAATATTTCATAAATAAAATGAATTCCCATAAATGAAAAAAAAGTGTAAGAATTAGTGAAAATAGCAGATCTACAAGCTCACAATGCGGTGCGAAGCGACGCGTTGTGAGCTTGTAGATCTCCTATTTACACTAGTTTGGGTCCCAGGAAAACGTCAAATTTCTCTTTTAGGTCTTGAGCTAGTTTGGGAACGTGGTCTTCTAAACCACGTGGTTTAGACCAATGTGACGCTTTGTGAGTTTGAGATTGGCTATGTTCAAATAGCTGAAAATTAAAATGGGGCTTAAGTGGTTAAGGATAGGACACAATAGGGTTAAAAGCTAATTTCCTTGTGGTACCTACAAAGCATTATTTTACACTTTGGGGTTTGGGCTATTCAAAAATAGCAGATATACAAGCAAACTCGAGGTTACGAATGTAACCCCGGTTTCTTTAGAATTCGGAGTAACATACTCACTATGGGATATCAGCGCCTCCTGGCGATGAACAGAGCTACATACCATAAACTCCCGGGCCATTCATTGGCTGAGAAGGGTATGTCACGTGTCCGGTAACCCGGAACCGGCTTAAAGCCGCTCTCGTGACGTGGCTCATCCTCTTTAACAACCGCTCTCTGCATGCAGATGTACACAAACAGGGGTGTTAGGTGAGTATGTTACTCCGAATTCTAAAGAAACCGGGGTTACATTCGTAACCTCGAGTTTCTTGTCAAATTCTCCGTAACATACTCACTATGGGATACATAAACCCCCCTGGGGCTTATAGCCATACAGAACCCTCCCAGCCCCGCACGCCCCCTAGCCGCAAGGCCCCGCCCCCATGGGCGTGACCTTTGGCCTCACGGGCGCCCCGGCCCCAAGGGCCGGGGTGCGGGATATTAGGAATAAAGAAGACCCTGACAGACCAAGTCTGCCTTATTCAGCTAATGAACAGACACGAGTCTGTCCCATAAGTGAAAACAAGGAAACAGGGCCCTCTCCCCTAGAAACCTACCAACGGTGGTTCCGAGGGGACTAGAGAGAAAGGAAGGAAGGGAAGAGAACAAAGGCAGGCTAACACAAAAACCCTGCCTAACCTCCCCCACCTTAACTAGAGGCAGCTGCTACGCCCAGAACAGCGTGCGCCACTGACGCCGCCGCCACATCCAGGCTGTAGAAGGCCGCAAAAGTCGAAGGAGACGACCAATTAGCGGCCGTGCACACCTCCTGGACCGAAACTCCTCTGGAGAGGGCCCAGGACGTAGACACACCTCTAGTAGAGTGAGCCTTCAGTCCTTCTGGAACTGGAACGCCACCACTGACATAGGCCAGCCTAATGGCATCCAAAATCCAACGAGAAAGCGATGCCTTAGCCACTGCCTTCCGCCTACCACCTGGGCCGTAGGAGACAAAAAGCTGCGACGACGACCGGCCGACAGCCGTCTTCTGGCAGTAGAGCTTCAGAGCCCTCACTGGACAGAGACAGTGCAACCGCTCATCTTCCGCCGAGGCGAAAGGAGGCGGATGAAAAGCTACCAGCTCAACCGGTGTCTGAGTCACCACTCCGTTCTTGGGAACAAACGCCATGTTGGGTTTAAGCAAGACCCTGCTGCCGTCTCCCGAGAACCTCATGCACTCCGAGCTCACTGAGAGCGCATGCATGTCGCTGACCCGTTTAGCTGTAGTCAAAGCCACCAAAAGAACCGTTTTGAGACTAACGATCTTCAGATCCACAGACTCAAAAGGCTCAAACGGTGGGAGGCAAAGTGCCTCCAACACCACCGTCAGGTCCCAGGCCGGGAAAAGGGGCCTAGAGACCGGCCTGGCTCGCCTGGCACCGTTCATAAAACGGCGCACCAGATGATGTCGGCCAACCGTTATGCCATCGAAACCTTCGTGACAAGCGGAAATGGCCGCCAGGTACACCTTCACCGTCGAGAAAGCCAGGCCCTGATCCAACTTGCCTTGCAAGAAAATGAGGATGCTGCGCACTGGTGCCTGGAAGGCCACCACCGGCGGTGACTGCTCCAGACCCCATGCCACGAACATGTTCCACCTGTCGTCGTACGCAGCCATCGTGGAGACGGCCCTCGCACCCTGGATGGTAGCCACCACCTCAGGGGGCAGGCCATACGAAGTCAAGGTCTCCCTCTCACGGGCCAAACCCACAGGTCTAGGTCCTGAGGCCGTTCGTGGTAGATGTCGCCCCCTCCCTGCTGTAGCAGGCTCCTGTACAACGGGAGGGGCCAAGGATCGGCGTAGAGGAGAGGCGTTATTTCCGACCTCCACACGCCCCACGCCGGAGCCACCAGCAGCACTGACCGACCCTGACGCCTCACCCGCTCTAAAGTCGGGGGAATCAGGTCCAGTGGCGGGAAAGCATACAGCAGCTCGTCCGGCCAGTCGTGCGCCAGGGCATCCAGGCCCAGGGAAGGGTCCCCCACCTTCACAGAGAAAAAGCGAGAGCACTTCGCGTTCTCTTTGGAGGCAAACAAGTCGACCTGTGCCCGACCGAACCTGGTCCAAATCAGGTCCGTCACCCACTGGTCGAGGGACCAATTCTCGTACCGAAGTCTGCCCCTGGACAGCAGGTCCGCCCCGCTGTTCAAGAGACCCGGTACATGCGAAGCTCGTATTGACGCGAGGCGCGAGTGGCACCAATGCGTCAATCTGCACGCCAGGCTGTCCAACACCCGGGAGCGCAAGCCCCCCTGTCTGTTGATATAGAACATGGTCGTGGTGTTGTCTGTCCTGACCATGACATGACAACCGCGGATGCGAGCCTCGAAGTATTTGAGAGCAAGATAGACCGCCATCAGCTCCAGGTAGTTGATGTGGGCCTCCCGTAGACTGAGGTCCCACACTCCCCTGGTCGAGCGGCCCTCGTGAACCGCGCCCCAGCCCGACAAGCTGGCGTCCGTGGTGATGACTTTTCGTGACGTCACAACACCTACACTGACCCCCTCGGACAGAAAAGCTGCTTGTGACCACGGTCTGAGTGCTTCCACGCACCGTGGAGGTACCAAAACCTTCAGAGAACCCATGGTGGACGGGA
This sequence comes from Gymnoscopelus microlampas, assembly GCF_963454915.1. Lineage (NCBI taxonomy): Eukaryota > Metazoa > Chordata > Actinopteri > Myctophiformes > Myctophidae > Gymnoscopelus > Gymnoscopelus microlampas. Next base: position 45,317,358 of record NC_139949.1, on the reverse strand, counting down.
TCCCGAGAGCCAGCATCCACCTCTGGAAAGGTCTCATGTGGAGCCTGCCCAAACGGACCAGGTGTATAGCCGAGGCCATGAGACCTGCCGCTTGCATGCACAACTTGTAGCTGACTTGACGCCCCACTTGAAAGGACCTCACACAGGCCAAAAAGCTGTCTATCCTGTCCTGGGATAGGCGTGCCATGAGCGTGTTTGAGTCCAGTAGGATCCCTATGAAAGTGGTCCGCTGGGACGGGACCAACACGCTCTTCTGGGCGTTGATGGTGAAACCCAGCGACTGCAGGTGGGAGATGGCCACCTTCGTATGTTGCGTCACCTCCTCCCTCGAGCCCGCCGCCAAAAGCCAGTCGTCGATGTAAGTCGACAGACGGATCCCCTGCTGCCTCAGTGGAGCCACCGCCGCGTCGGTGCATTTCACGAACACCCGGGGGCTCAGAGACATTCCAAAAGGGAGGACAGTGTACTCGTACACCCTCCCCTCGAAGCCGAAGCGCAGGAACTTCCTGTGCGGTGGGTAAATCGGGATGTGGAAGTAGGCATCCTTGAGATCGATGCTGGTCCACCAGTCGCCCTGGCGGACCGTCCGCAACAGCGCTGCCGTTGTCAACATTCGAAAGTTGAAAACCGTCAGATATTTGTTGAGACCCTTCAGGTTCAGAATGGGTCGTACACCCCCCCCCTTCTTTTTCACCAGAAAATATTTCGAATAAAAACCCAAACGGTTCTGGTTCGGAAGCACTTCCCTGACAGCGCCTTTGCTCAAGAGGGAGGCCACCTCCTCTCTCAAAGTGTTGGCTGCTGGACCTTTGGCCTGGGAAAACAGCACTTTGTCTGTCATTGGGGGTTTTTTGGAAAATTGCAGCCTGTAACCCTTTTGTATTGTGCGCAGCACCCAAGGATTCGGCTTGCATAATTTCCATTGCTCTACACACTGAGCGAGCGGATTGGTCGATGACGTCATCGGCCGCTCGGAATGTGTGTGCGTTGTCATGGGAACCATTGACGCTGCTACTGGTGACAGCGGTGCTAACCCAGAGGGTCCCGCTAGAGACAGTAGGGGTACTAACGGTCTGTGCTGAGGACTCGGAAGAGTCACGTGACTGGACACGGGGACCTTCCCTGACGTCAACATTCGGTTCGTCCGTCGTCGCCGCTCGCCTGTTCCCACGGAAAACAACGGCGCCGCCGATTGGACAGGCGGGGCTGTGCGCGTTAGTAACGCTGGCCTGCCTGAGGGACTCGGAGGAGTCACGTGACCGGCCACGGGAAAATTTCCCGACGTCAGAAATAAGCCTACCTCGGCCGTCGTCTCTGCACGGAGCGTCGACAAAGTTATCCTCTCTGTAGGAGGCGCCCTGTCGTATTCCAGCGGCAGACGAGGCCTTCTGTTTCCATGGAAACCTGTGAGGTGTGACAGCTGAGGGGTCGTCTGTCCTTCCAAAATGGCGGAGACAGAGGTCCGCTCTTTCTGACTCAAGCACTTCCGGTTCACAGTGACGTTTGATCGCTTCCTGTGAGACGGAAGGCAAAACCGCCGTGACCCTGTTCCACTGGCGCTTCGGCGCCCTCTGGCGGACAAGGGTGGCGTCGGTTTTTCTATTACCTCCAAATGATTTATTCCCTTCATATGATTCAAAACATGCACAGATGTTGTCCCAGCGATGTCTGCCGCAACGGAATTCGGGCGCCGCAGACATCGTGGGCTCATGGGATGATGACACTGATCCATTGCATGCACAGATGTTATCCCAGCAACGTCTGCCGCACCGGAATTCGGGTGCCGCAGACGTTGTGGGCTTATTGGATAACAACATTGATTCATTGCATGCACAGAGGTTACCCCAGCAATATCTGAAACACCGGGGTTCGGGCGATCCAGATATTGTGGGTTTATGTAATGAGAGCGTTGGGGCAGAGATGTCTCGGGAACGGGGACACCACTGCTCCTCTGCTCTAGGCCACGTGAAATAATGAGCGGGTTTGTAGCATTCAGCACATTTATTTTCTCCAGAAAAAAGGGTTTCACATAAACCGTGTTTTGAACACACATGTTTAGAACACACACATCTTTTTGCACACAAAAGTCCACATTTTGCACACAAAGTTTTTTCGCGCTCGTGGAGCCGTCCACGACTCTGTCCACCGAGGCCTGTAAAGCCACTGTCCTCTTCCCCAGCATGAACGGCCGAGGGGGGGGCTGAGCCGGTCTGTGCACCGGCGATAGAGTGTCACTTACCCCGCCCGCCACGGCGAGGCTTCCCGCTGTCGCGACGTGGAGGCCTGTTGGTGTTGGGTGCGGGTTGTTGGCGGGGTGGAGGTCTGGCCCGCCTGTTCCCTACCTCGCGAGCACCTTCCTTTGAGCTCGGCCGAGCTGAGGAGGAGGACCGGGAGGTGTTGGCCTGTCCACGGCGGGAAGAGGAGGAACGTCCTCTGGCCACTGGCCTTTCGTTGCGGGGCCGGGAAGATGGTGGGGGGGCTGGTTCCAGCACGCCGGCCGCTGCTTCCCGCTGTGCCTTCCTGGACTCCGTCGAGACGCGGAGGAACTCTGAGGCGCCCGCAAACAGATTATCCGGACATAAAGGGAGCGCCATAACGCTCTTTTTTGCATCGGTCACTTCTGCTCGAAACTCAGTGAGCTCGAGCCACCGAGCCCGTTCAATCGCTGCGCTGTCCGCCATGGATTTTCCGGTCCATGCTGTAGCGTGGCGAGTCACTTTTATGGTGAGCTGCTGAAGGGCTTCCAGCTCCTCAGCGTCCTCGCCCCACTTCTCCTTCAGCTCGGTCAGGCGCCGCGCGGTCGAGCCCTGGAGGATGGCCACCATGTTTAGCGCGCGAGCCGCCAGCGCCGATGACTTGTAGGCTTTTTTCACCGCCACGGAAAGTGCTTTTTCCTTCGGCACGGTGAAATGAGGCTCAGGGGTGAGGGCCACTGCCTGTCGCTGGTCCACAATGCCCTGGGCCAACACGCGGTCCATGGGGGGGCAGGCGATCAGACCCATCGCGGGAGCTCCCACTACGTCGAGAGGAAAACCCAGCCTCTTAGGCTCGGAGTGGTTCGCCCAGGTGGACATGAGGACCCTCGCGAAGCCCTTGGCGGGCGGAACCTTCCTGGACCTGGGCGCGCGCTCGTCTTGTTGGGTCAGACCCTGGTACTCATCATCAGGAGCGCTGGAGGATGCCTGCTCCTCCAGCGGACGTTCGAGGCCACATCTGGCTAAAGCCCTGTCAATAATGGCTGAAACTGGTTCCTCGCGCTTGGCGGGGTCGGATTCCAGTTCCTGCGCGGCCGGCCAGCTAGGCGCCAGGATACTGCCTGAAGACTCCATGTCGCCGTCCCGACGTGGAGTGGAGACGGCGGCCTCCTCGGGAGCCTCCTGGTAGGAGGGTAGTTCGCCCTCCTCCTCCCCCTCCTCCATGCTGCGAGCATCGTCGTCGTCGGAGTCCTCGCTGAGGTTTGCCGACGCACCGCTGTCCCGGTACGCCTGCTGTAGCAGCGGAGTCGACGGCTGGGAGGAGGGGGAGGAAGGGCCGCTGGTTGGCTGTACCTGAGTGGACCCCCCAGGCACAGCATTCGCGGCCGCTGTCGCGCTGCGTAGCACGGCTGGTGTAGCAGGCTGGTGCTGCGGGCGGCTGCTCGCGCCGCTCTGGAGCCCCGGGGCTGCTGGAGGACCCATGGTGACGCTGGGACGCACGAGGATGCCTGCACCGCTCACATTCCCCGGGCCGGAGTCGGTTGGAACCCTGGTCGGGGACGGGGCGTCGCCTCTCCCCTCATGGAACTCTTGCGCCCTGGCTAGGCGGCAGTCGAGATGGAGCCTTGAGAAGAGGGCGCAGTCCTCACAGCGTCCCTGTGCCTTCGGATAATGCCTCGCTGCATAGGCATGGTGTAGGCCGAGGCAGGCGATGCAGAAGCCATGGGGGTCATCTCCGGCGATGAGACGACGGCAGACCTGCAAACCGCAGGCGCGTGGAGTCTCCATCGTTGGTGCTAGCGTCGAGTGGAGAGAAGCTAACGCTAAGCTAGTTAGCCTGTAGCTAAGCTAGTTAGCCTGTAGCTAGGCTAAAAGCCGGCCGGCTTGACACCGTGCTAGCACGTGGAAAAACTTTTGAGAGAAAAGCTTGGAAAGTAGAAGATAGAGCCGCGGGAGCGGAACGAGAAATAACTTTTTTTTTTTTTTTTTTTACACACGGAGGAAACCCGTAGGTCGGTACAGGTACCACCTTGGTGGGCTAGAGTTGTATTCTGTCCGTTCTTAAGGTAATTCAAAAGATATCGTTCTGGTATGTCTGTTAAGCTGTATTCATCTGCCATGCAGAGAAGCGAAAGAGGATGAGCCACGTCACGAGAGCGGCTTTAAGCTGGTTCCGGGTTACCGGACACGTGACATACCCTTCTCAGCCAATGAATGGCCCGGGAGTTTATGGTATGTAGCTCTGTTCATCGCCAGGAGGCGCTGATATCCCATAGTGAGTATGTTACGGAGAATTTGACAAGAAACCTTTGAATATATATATTTTTAAAGCAAACATTTTTAATTCAAATCTTTGCTTCTGAGGGGTCCCTGGAACAACATATTTTGATGGGGGTCCGCGGCCAAATACATATCATTTTGGGGGTCCTTGACATGAAAAATATTGAGCACCACTGATATAGAAACATAGGTTTTTATGAATACTGCTGAGATTTAGGAGACTAAGGAGAATCGGCTTCGGGTCTCAATGGGTTAAAAAGTGACTAACAAAACAGTAGAGCTACAGTCAAGTAACCCCTTGGCAGCAGTACCAACATGTGGGCTTTGCATTCAGTGGATGAGTGGTCATTAAAATGGATGATCCGCTCAAAGACCACTGTCTGTCCTGGTCGTTCTGGATGATGTCAACCAACTCCTTTGGAGAGATCTCCTGGAACTCTTCACAGACCAAATGGACCACCTCCTCAAAACGCTGCAGGACGAACAGATAGACTTTCAAGCCTGATTCGTTTGACTTGCATGCCAAAGAACAGCAGATCTACAATAGTAGATCTAGTGAGCTTATGAGCTTAAAGACATTTGGCGAAAGTAGACAAACACTTATGAAATAGTGATCTACAAGTTCAAAGCATGAGTTGTTGCGAGCTTGTAGATTGGCAATTTTGGGGCGAACAGATTTGGTGTAGAGGGGAAAAAGGAGGGACCGAGTAATAGAGCCCTGGGTGGGCCCGGTCAACTAAATAAATAGGGTTTAAGTGGTTAAACAAAACAGAAACAATCTATAAAGTGTGTTATGCCTGAAGGCCCCTTAGAGCCTATAGGGCCCATGGAATCCACCCTGATGTTTACGTTGATTACCTGACCCTGGAGAGTAAACCCTGCACCCCTTACAGTGGAGGCAGAAACCTTGTATCTCCATATTTCAACTTTCAGTTTTTTTGTTTTTGTAAATTAATGCCCTATTTCATCATACAAGAGTGTCGCACAAAAGTAGTGGTAATAGCATATCTACAAGCTCACAACGTATCGCGTTGTGAGCTTTAGATCGGCTATTTTCATTCGTTTTAATGTTTTTTAAATACCGTAAAAATAAAAAAGTAACGGTTTTGGACTTAAAAGGTTTCCACCCGACAGCAACTTCTTCTGAGTTGAGCTAGATTTCAGTTGATCAACTCAAGTAGGGAGTATTACAGGGCTCATTTCAGCCTGATGACAGTTCCATTTGACTGGCCACACACACACACACACACTCACACTCACACACACACACACACACACACACACACACACACACACACACACACACACACTGCACATCGTGTGTGTGTACAGTGTGTGAGCCAGGTCGGTCGGATTTCCACTTTGACACACAGACACACTAAACACCTGGGTTCTTACTGAAAGTAATGATGTGTGACTTTGAGGCCGTTTCTTAACCATTGGTTTGGGACCTCGAAGTAGGTCGCACAATGGTCCGATGGGTTCCTAAATGGTGTGTGTGTGTGTGTGTGTGTGTGTGTGTGTGTGTGTGTGTGTGTGTGTGTGTGTGTGTGTGTGTGTGTGTGTGTGTGTGCTTCACTGACCGGGGTCCCGAGGGATCCGAGGCTCCCCATCCTTTTTAAAAGCTAACAACGCGTCGAACTTGTAGATCGGCTACTTTCACCAAATGTGTGCCTATGTTCATTGAATGTTTGCATAATTATTATAGGGACCCTGGGCCTGGCTAAAAGGTGTAATGTATGGTGGATGCTGGCCAAAGGTAGGTCATTGTCACACACACACACACACACACACACACACACACACACACACACACACACACACACACACACACACACACACACACACACACACACACACACACACACACACACCAGAGCCACCCACTGTTGGCCCACGGTAATGAAGTAGGTAATGTAGACCGGCCCGACACAATTACCACAGATTAGACTGCAATGACTTCCACATGGCTTTTGGACAAATGCATCTGTACCACCCTCACGCTGCGTGCGTGCCACTGTGTGTGTGCGTGTGCGCTCGCGAGCATGCGCGCGTGAGTGTGTGTGTGTGTGTGGTATATGGCACTGTGAGAGCAGTCTGGATTGTAGCTGGGGGTCCGACGTACATTGGATGGGACAAGCGCTGAGTTGAGCTTGGGGTGAAAGGGTGAGAGGGCGAGAGGCCCTCATCAGACATGCAGGGGGGATTTAACTCAAAAATAGTTAAAACTGACCCGTAAAGCAACCCTATCGGATTCAGTTTTACACTTTCAGTGTTAACCCCATGAACCCTATTCTGTCCGTGCACACATTCGGTGAATATAACATAGCAAAACTCACAATGAGTTGAAACGATCAACGGTTAACGGCTATTTTTGGCAAAGAGGGTGTCACAACCGGACTCGGTGTGAGTGTGTGTGTGTGTGTGTGTGTGTGTGAGAGAGAGCGTGTGTGTGTGCGTGTGTGCGTGCGTGCGTGCGTGCGTGCGTGAGAGAGCGTGTGTGTGTGTGTGTGTGTGTGCGTAAAACAGAAAAAGTAAAACTGCACCTTGATTTTGATTGGCTGAGCCACGTTGTAAAATGTTCAACAAACTATGCCATTAGGTTGCGCAACCTTTGGACCGGGGCCCACTGGTGGGCCGTGAGGGTATTGCAAGTGGGCCCCCAAGTAATTGTCAAAACACATGATTTTAATGATAATATGAACTGTAATATAAACTGTAATATGAACTGTACTATGTATGTTACTTTCATTGAATCCAAGCCGGAACACAATCGATTGATTCTGCTCTGAAAATGCTTCGAAATTGTTATTAAAAGCAGTTTTATTTGGGATATGTCTATGATTTTTATGATGCCATGTTTGGGAACCGTTTTATAAAAGCAACACGCTGTCTGTCTGAAGAAAGAAAGAAAGAAAGAAAGAAAGTGGTGTTTGGACAGACAGGTGAATGATCTATGGGCCTTCTAGCCAACCACAGGAGAGCCGCCTCCATCAATCCATCACCATGGACACCAGCCCACCAATCACACCGCAGGGTGGGCAGATGACCCACCCCCCCAGTGCCCACAATAACACATACACATTATGCATGCATTCACCATTTCACACGCAACGCACACACGCGCACGCGCACACACACGCACACACCCACACACCCACACCCACACCCACCCACACACACACACCCCAAGCCCATTGATCGCGTTTGCTGAAAACCTCAAGTCGGTTCTCCTCAGATGAACTGACGTGGTTTCACGCTCTCTCTGTTTCCTCTGTTCCACAACAAACAAAAAGCACATTTTACAGCTCACATTTTTCCAGAACCCCTCCGCCTCAGACACCACCCCAAACACCACCACCACATTCCCAGGCTGTCTCAATCACATGCCAATGTTTTCAATAAGAGCACAATATCAACACCACCAAGCCCAGGAGACACTGGTATCCGACACCACCACCATCACCACCACGCTGAACTGCTCCCTGAGGACACCTCTGTCTGTCTGTCTGTCTGTCTGTCTGTCTGTCTGTTCTTTGGACTTTCTCCCCCTGTTTCTCCCTCTCTCTCTTTCTCTATCTTTCCCTCTCTGTCTCTCTGTCTATGCAGTAAACCAGTCAGTCAGTATAGCTGCTAGAAAATCAGCAACTCTGTAAGGCACCAGGACCAGAGTTGAGAACCAATTAACACGTTGGTGGAATAAAAAACAGTGATTAAATTGTGTTACCGTATTTCCCCAAATAGTATCCCTACTAGCCCGGCAGCAAATTGTGGCCGTATTAGCCTATTAAACGCCAGTCCAAGAAAATGCCGGGGCCATTATTAGCATTTTCTCAAGCCTAATTTATACTTTGTCGCATGATAGTGTTGCGTGTCAAAAATAGCAGATCTACAAGCTCACAAGGCGTCACGTGACAAAGTATAAATCTGTCTTTAAGGTAACCCGAAAATTACTCGAACTAAGACGGAAGCAGACAAATAAGAACAAAAGGACCGAGCATGGCGGACGTGAGAGAAGTGTACCGGTGGACAGGTGAATTTAGAAGACAACATGGAGGAGAATGAGGAGAATAGACAGGAGAAGGACAAAAATGATAACATTAGAGTTAGAGGGAAGAAAAAGAGAAAGTTTGACTTGAAGTTCAAGCTAGCAGTTGTGAAATACACAGAGCAGAACTCTGGAGAAGCAGCTGCCAGAGAGTTCAATGTGGACCCGAAGCACGTCTCTGAATGGAAAGAAAAGAACGTTTAACTGGCATTGCAGGCGGCTACAGATGGCAAGCGGGCTCGCTTGTCAGGTGGAGGGAGGAAGAAAGTGAGTCTGCCGCGAGGTGATTCGCATGAAGGCATAGGAGTTGTACGTTGCGTACAACTTCTATGCCTTCATGCGAATCACCTCACCTAACCGATTCCTATGGTATGTTTACCTTATCATTTTGCACAAAAAAAACATGCTGGACAGGAACTGTAACCAAATAATGGCCTGGTGCAGGTCGGTGCAGGTCGGTGCAAAAATAAATAAAAGCCTGCAGCAAATACCCGCCTGGTTCTTTTAAGCGCCTGGGGTCCAAGTCGATTTTGTGAAATAAACGCCAAGGCTACTATTTGGGAAAATAAGGCCGACGTCAGTTAGAAGTTACACCATATTGCTTGCCTTCTGAGGATGCTGAGGAAGTAACTGAAGACCCCTGCATGCAAAATTGACGACTATGGATAGCCACTATTCACAAGTGATCAGTAACTAGTACATTTACTTGAGTAGTGCCCATAAGTTTTTCTTTTTTTGCAAGCTGATAACTTTAACACTGGTACATTTCAAATAGAAATATTGTGCCAAAACGTTAAAAAACCAACATAATGAATTAACCACTTAAGCCCTATTTCAAATAGTGAAACTATATCGTCCTGTGACGTGTTGAGCGCTTGTAGATCTGCTTATTTCACTCATTTTGATATATTTTTTTACATCTCTGAACACATCTGAAAACAGAAACACTTTGTATTTTGTACTTTTGCATACTTGAGTATGTACTTGAGTATATACGTTGTCCACCACTGACACAGATTCATTTGGAAAGACCAGCGGCCAATGGGAAAACTCCAACACTTGGCGACCAATGGTGTAAATTCATCACTCAGTGACTCCAAGACATTTGCGTTCATACTGTAGGCCTGGCCCGCTGTTGAGGTTCAAGCCAAAAAGGGAGGCTGTAGAATGGTGTTAAGTGAACATTTTGAAACATATTCAGGGCTCCCTCCCCATGACCAAGACTGTCACACACTGAACACGTCTTGTCCTCAGTTCCTAAGCCTCTCATTTTTCTGGGAATTATATTTACTGCAAAGCTTAGAAATGTCGTCACACTCGGGGTGGATCCCAGATTCCTAAGGTCACACGTCTGTGTGTGCGCGCACGTGTGTGTGTGTGTGTGTGTGTGTGTGTGTGTGTGTGTGTGTGTGTGTGTGTGTGTGTGTGAGTGCGTGTGTGCGCGCACGTGTGTGTGTGTGTGTGTTCATGTCAGACACACTATGCCAGATAAATGTGGGAGTGATGAGGTCTTTCGGTCATTCTTTCCCTCTCGCACACATACACGCATGCATGTGCTCACGCACGCACACACACACACACACACACACACAGACACGCACACTCTGTCAATCGGATTCGGGCATCACACACACCCTCGATTCTGATGTCATTTGGGAGTGGATTGATGGGTGGAGAGGATTTGCATGAAAGAGAGATGAGAATGAGTGCAGAGAGAGAGAGAGAGAGAGGGGGGGGAGGGAGGGTTGATGAAGATGTTTAGTTATGGGTTTGTAATCATGTGTAATGTGGCTGATCAAGATTGCAATGTTAGGCCAAATGGCCATTTATCAAATGTGCGTGCGTGCGTGCGTGTCACTTCTGACACCAAATAAAAGCGATTCACACTAGCCTCCTGATCGCACACGCATGCCATGCATGCAAGCGAGCAGTAATAAACACAAACACAGCGTGACACAGTGTGAGAAAGTAATTAAGAACGAGGAAAGAGAAGGAGAAAAAACACTAAAGTGCAAGAAGAAAGGAGAGGAGAAATCATCCAAGAGAGAGAGAGAGAGAGAGAGAGAGAGAGAAGGGGGGAAACAGAAGAATTAGACGAAGAAAGAGAGAAACAAGAGATGCATGGGGAAGGGATAGAGAGATACAAATGAGAAACACAGAGGAGGAAAGAGAAGAAGAGTGAGAGAAAGAGAGGCTCAGGGCCGAGTTCTACTTGCTGTAGTTGTGCGCGGGTGTTGCATCAAAAATAGCAGATGTGGAGCTTGTATTACTAAACTGGCGAGGGCCAAATGCCCCCACAAGTAGTAGAATTTGAGAAATAGGCACTGGGGAGGAAAACGTTCCTGCTCCTCACAAGAGAAATGGTTGTTTTATGGTAAAAAAAAAGATTTGGGGAGGCTTACAATTAGGAAAAGATTCAGGTTGGGGGGTTAGGCTTAGGATTAGGCATTTAGGAGCTGAAGTTAGGGGTTAGGGTTGGAGCTACGCCTGATTTGTACTCAGTTGTGCGCCAGTGTCATGCAGCGGAAATTGCAGATCTACAAGCTCACAACGCGTCGCGCTGCGACGCGTTGTGAGCTTGTAGATCGGCTATTTTTGCTGCGCGACACCCACGCGCGACCAAGTCCAACTGAGGCTTAATGTGTTCCATATGAGAATGTGAGTGAGTTTTTTCCTGGGTAATCATATCAGGGCTCAGGCGGTTTCCAACATTCATAAATGTGAGCTATGCAGCTCGACTCCGGAATCCAACTTCCTCTACATAAACACCCCTTAGAAAAACAAGCCACTCGGACCTGAGTGTGTGCTCGCGCACGCACCCGCGCGCGCGCGTGTGTGTGCGTGAGCATGTTCATTATGTGAGTGTGTGTTTATGTGTGATTTTTTTGAGTGAGTGCGTGTGTCCACATCTGGGCATCTGTGTGTGTGTGTGTGTGTGTGTGTGTGTGTGTGTGTGTGTGTGTATCAGGATCTGGTTCTACGGGTGATTCCTCACTCACTGACATTTTGTCATATGGTGGCCTTGTATGATAGCTTAAATTCTCTCTCTCTCTCTCTCACACACACACACACACACACACACACACACACACACACACACACACACACACACACACACACACACACACACACACACACACACACACACACACACACACACACACACACACACACACACACACACACACACACACACACCTTTTGAAAGTAGTAATGACAAAACATAACGTCGCTCCTACAGTACTTTACTATCTTACTCCCAAATGCATCTAAGGGAGAATTCAGTGAGGAATACTGGAGTAAAATGTGATTACAATCTTCAAGCATCAGTTTAGTTGGTATGGCATGGCTCTGTTCTGGGCCCTCCCCAGCTTTCCACTTGTGTACATAGAGGGCAAAGAACCCCCTCCTTAAACAACAGTCGTTGAGAAGGTTCTACTCGGGGCCACTGGGTTTTTTGGAGGACATGGACGGATTAAAGTAAAAATGGGCCCTGTGAACAAAAATCACCATGGCTCTCCGACTGACTAATCGAAATGTTGGTTTTCAGGTGGCAGTGCAGGCCCCTTGGCTCCAGGGCCCTGTGCACGTGCACACGGTGCACATGCGATAATCTGTCCCTGCTTGAGGGGGTTCCAAAAGGACCCTTACAGGTCTGTGACTCTAAGAGTTCTGGGAGTCCTTGAAATCAAAAACGTTTGCGAACTACTGTGCTACTCACATGATGCAGACACAAGAAAGAGAGGGAAAGGGGGTGAAAACACAGATTCAAACAAGACCCTGTGATTACACCTGTAAACATGTAGTATTATGCAAACGGATTGGATGAATCAGACACCAAGCCCGCATCGGACGAAAAGCCATACTTGAGCAAGCGTCCATGGCCGACAATCACCTGTAGTTTTTTGTGGTGTGTCCCACGCCATTGGCTGTAGGCCTACTCGTCCATTGGTGGTGGTTGTTGGCCCGACTGAGCATGTTGTTTGGCTGTTCAACCTGAGCAAAACAGAGCTCGAGATGAGAAACAGCAGTGAGCAGCAAGCCAACGACAAACTAAAAAGAGAGGAAAACAGACTAAATATTGACATCAACAAAAATGGCTATCTGGAATGAAGGAAGTTTACAGAAGGAAGACATATGTCTCGTGAAAATGCTTTGTTTGTTTTGGTCTTCCCAATTGTGCCGTGAATAACTCCCGAGCATGTTTAGAGAAGACTGACTGATAACATTTAAGAACCACTTAATCCACACGGCAAGTTAGCTGTAGTTTGAACCAATACCTTTTTGCACGCCAATTGTTGATAACCTTGTACAGTAGCCACTTTGACGACAGGTTTAAATTGAACCCTTAAGAATGAAGCTGTAACATTAGTTTTGAAATGACTCATACTGTTAATCTTTATATATATATATTCATATTTTTAAAAGAATCTAGTACTTTGATTACTTCCTGATCTTTAATTACCAGCATGATAATACATTGAAAGTCATAGTCAAAATGTTCTGACAAGCCTCCTCTGTTCTACTTCAAGTTAACAAACAACACATCCACTGTGGAACATAATCCATGTTCATTTTTCTTGGCGTTGTAGTACACTTTGTATAGTGATTGCTGCAATTCAAAGCACCAAAATAGCTTTCAAACCACTTCTTGCCACAACTTAGAAAAGGGCCATTTCAAATGCATCCAAGTCCATTTCACGCTAATCTTTGCCAGGAAGTTTTATGTGATATTTCATACAACACATCCAAAGCGCATCCATTCAGTCATCTGAGCATCTGTCCTTCCTGTCAAAGACAGTGACGATTGGGAAACCTCAACAACCAGCTGGATTGTTTTAGTTAATTAATTTAATTTGTTGATATAATATTCTTCATTCGCCCAGACATTTATCATAATATGAGGCAATAATATTAACAGTAGTTGAGACAGTTTCATAATTTATTTCAGAGATATTTTTTTAATAGTATTTATGTTTCTTTTATTTGAACTTCATATGCTCACAATTTGATTGAAACACACACGGCTGCGTGATCACGTGACCTCAAGTAACAGTCCATCTCAAACTAGAAATATGCATTCTCTGGTCTCATGTACTTGAAACTTAACTTGTTCCCACCCAAGTTAACCTGATCAAAACATTCTCCCCAAGACAAGAGCACAAGTTATTTGCGTTCTTAGTATAGAGAAGGAGACAACCTCACAAGATAGTGCTGCCCATCCATTGACCTCAATAGACCGGTGGCACCATCTTGTGAGGTCTCGGGTCCGCCACTATTACAACAACCCAGCGCAATGTCACGTTCTTTGAGAAGCTTCCCTTAACATCTCTGCTTTGGAACCGGGGTCTGTTAGACAATATACTGTGACACAGAGTACTGCCACCTCCTGGTATACGGAGTTAATTTCTCCATCAGCTGACGGTCATCTTACCAGGGATATGAGGTGACGAGAGGTCAACTGATCAGATGTCGTTAGTAACCATAGTTCTTTCAAGTTGACTTGTGTCAGGTGTGTTGTGTCAGGTGTGTCAGGCCTTAACCACATAAACCCTAGCATCACTCTTCTTTACATGTCATTATTACACAGCTTTGTTGAATGCTTGATTCTGATTGGTTAATCACTGAATTCAGCTGTGTGTTATTTCTGTATAATGACCGATGAGCTCTATAACAAACCGCTGTCTAATCAAAGACTCAGAGCACATGTAAACAAACACGCAATGTCATTTACAGCTAAACATTGCTCTCAAGAATGTTTTCGAAAACAGTGAGAAATAGACAATGCAGTGACTGAAAATGTATTCTATTTGATCAACACTTCCTGTTGTTTTCCGAGTCGACCGTGTTGCGCTGGACGGACGGCCGCACATGGCATAAATCAATGGAATATTTTCATTTCCGCAATGTATTAATTCATTTATTAAGTAGCCGTGTAATAAGCGGGATAATTGATGGCGAGCCGGTCATTGTTTAGAAATAAACCCCTTCAGGGCGATTAAATCTGTCGGCTTCGCCTCAAGGTTTAATCACCCAGTCAGGGTTTATTTCTCAACAATGACGCCTTCAATTATCCCTTGCTTATTGGATGAACATTAGGCAAAAATGGCTGAACATTCAGCCAAAATGCAAGGACATTTGGCAAAAATACCCGATCTACAAGGCCGCAATGCATTGTGACGTGTTGTGAGTGTGTAGGTCGTCTATTTGATGTACAATGAAGTACATAGGGTCTAAGTGGTTAACATGAGTGACCTGGAGAACAAGCCAGCCCTGGGAGAGGACAGAGGGTTAGATAAACTCAAACACAGTCCAGCTAAAAGACGTTGAGTAATGGGGTGAAAGTTTCTTGATCAAGAGTTTGTACATAAACAAGAACCAGCGTGGGTCTCATCTGGCTGCGAGAGAGGATCAGTCTTTTCATGCAGTGATGGCTGTCAGACTTGCTGCCAGACATTATAGCAGCAGAGTTCTGCAGGGCCAAAGAGGCAGACACGATGCCCTCTGACATCAGAAGGAGAGAGACCAAATCTACACTGAAACAACCCATGTTTAGGTAGGCTTATGGTTCTAAAACCTTTTAATGTCAAGGACCCCCATAACTCTCAGAGCTAGACCTACTGTATAAGGGACCATTTGGAACACCCTGAGGTAGGCTAATAGGGCCCTATGTTTAATTTTTTCCTTTTTCATAAACTGTTTTTGATCAAACAAAAATGTAAGGATGTAACACAAGTGGAGGAATATGCTATATCCCTTCCAGTTCCGCGTTATTATGATTCCCACACCGCGTCGTGGCAAACCCGCTGAGCGGGCGCTGTGATTGGTCAGTAGTCGCTGTGATTGACAGTTCTCGTTTTTGCTACTATGCCTATACCTAACCTCAACCCTAACCCTAACCTCAGTAAAACTATGCCTAAACCTAACCCTAACCCTAACCCTAACCTCAGTAAGACTATGCCTAAACCTAACCCTAACCCTAACCCTAACCTCAGTAAAACTATGCCTGCCGGGGAGCCAATCAGACACGTAAGGCGGGTCTAAATCCAGGACGCGGCGTGGGATTCATAATAACGCTCCAGTTCCACTCCCTGCTGAACAACCTGTAGTAGTCGCTAGTTCAGTGAAACCACCCTGTCTGCTTCCCATCTGCAAACACGGCTAATTGTGTTCACCCTTCTCAAGGCCCTATCTCACCAAATGGTACATTTTAACCCATTCAATCCGGTAACGCATCTCTGTCATTTTAGATTTATTTTGGCTATTAAAAAATAGCAGATATATAAGCTATGAGCTTGTAGATCTGCTAAATTTGTGCAAATCTTTGAATGTATATTTTACAAGATTTTACAAAATGTTCGCTTTTAAAAAATATATATATATCGTTATTCAAAAATAGCAGATCTACAAGCTCATAGTATATCTTCTATTTTTGAATAAACAAAGAAATCTAAAATGACAGAGATGCGTTACCGGATTGAATGGGTGTAATGGTAACTGATGCAGTTATAAAGTGCCTTTATTCAAAGTGCTTTACAATGTGCATCCCCCCATTCACACACAGACAGCGGAGGAAACTATGCCAGACACCACCCTGCTCATAGGGAGTAGTTATAGGGGTTCAGTGTCTTGCTCAAGGGCGCTAACCCATGGCATGAAGTGGGGGATAGAATCGGGAACTTTGTCCTACTTGATCATACCGTCACACAAAAGTATCAAACATAGCAGATCCACAAGCTTGAAACACAGCGTGAAGCCACGCGTTTTGAGCTTGTCGATCATATATAGTGTACATTGTATTGCTATTTATATTCCTATAGGTAGGTAGGTAGGTAGGTAGGTAGGTAGGTAGGTAGGTAGGTAGGTAGGTAGGTAGGTAGGGTGGTAGGTAGGTAAAGATTTGCACAAACTTTCCAAAACAAAAACTTACAAACTACCACTCCATTCAAGATTATACTTCAGTGTTGAATGCATTATGGTATTAGTTCAATGTACTTGTTATGTATAAAAAGGAAAGGTACACACAGTCACACACTGAATGAGCCATAATTAGTTCTAGTCATTAGTATTACTGGAAAATAATACACATTTCTCTGGCATGACAATTACATTGAAGTGCATGCGTAAACTAAACCAGCTGCTTTTTATTGGTGTTGTCATGCAAAGAAAAGATTATATCAGAACGACTTTATTCGCTGAAATGATTTTGCTGATCCCGTCACAAAACAACATTTCCATTGATTTTCCTGATTTAAAAAAAAGATCTGGAAAATCTATTTTGTAACCGTAACAGAATCTATGGCCTAAAGCAGTGGTTCTCAAACTTTCCAGGCCGTGACCCCCCCCCCAATAGAATCATTTTGAATTGGGGACCCCCCACCCTGACAAGCACTTGGAGTTGAGGCATTACATTTAGTTTGACTCGGTTCCACAGATAAATAGTGGGAAAATAGCTGATCTACATGCTCACAACACGTTGTGCGCATGTAGATCAACTATTTTCCAAATGTTTGCCTCTTTCTTAGGTAATATTTGACAGGTTTGATAACATTTTGGCTAGTTTGTTGATTACTTTTGACGCAGTAATGGTCTTATTTTATTTATTTTCATTTTTGGTATTAAAAGTGAAGAGGACTGTGTTAGCAGCTGGAACAGTACAGAGGCACTTGTAGTAGGGTTTAACCCAAAGGTGTATTTATTCACAAAACATGACAAAAGACAATACAAGGACATTTGGCTGAAACATCCAGGCATGGTGGTGTCTAGCTTCTAACCCTCAGCTCTCCTTAATCAAATGCAAAAGCTGGAGCTAATAAGCCTGGACTATACCATTTTACTGCACCATTCACAGGGGTGTTCTAAGACATAATAGATACCTAACTAAACATACAATAAATACATAAATATAAATAGCCTTAAAACACACAAGTGTTACAAGTCTCATGAACTACACAAGTTATACAATAATTCCTTCTTCACACTACAACATCGTTTCAATCACACCTGCACATCATAACCCCCTCAGCTATCCTGATAAGATCCAGCCCAATCATGCTGAAACACACAGGCAATTGTTAGGCATTCAATCCAACCTTAACAATAAAACTTACATTGCACTTCCCAACCATATTGCACCTAGTCTCTATTGCACCTATTAACTACATTGCACCTGACCATCATGATTGCCACACTTTTGTCTCCCCAGGTGGAACTCTTTAGCTGAGTGGCCATCTCAGCCAAACAGGAAGCAAATCAAATGTATTCAACAATAAAGTAATGACTGTGCAAAATACACTGTGCAAATTACTAAAGGGCTAATATTGTGCAATTAAATCAACTCTGGGTTATCATATGTGCACCATTTGTAACAGAGGACCTCTCTGTTACACGTGTGAGCTTGTACATCTGTAATATGTACAAACAGCGTGTACATCTGCTATTTACATTCTTTCTGTAGATCCGATCTATCTATATACTGTACAGTACCTTGTAGAACTGGTATTTTCGGGCCACAACACCGGCTCGCAACTACAGTAAGTAAAAATGACCCTTACATTTTACGGATCTACCCACAAAATCCAATAACATAAACACCACTGTCAGATGAGATAGCAGCTGTCGGTTTAAGTCTCAGCTATAATACGTGTCGGTGCTGTGTGCTCCGTAAATAGCAGATCTACAAGCTCACAACGCGTCACATTCGTGACACGTTGTGAGCTTGTAGATCTGCTATTTACGACTTGCAACACCAGTGTGCAACTATAAGTATAAATCAGGCTTTAGTGTTGAGCACAGCACCTCCAGCAGTGGGCCAGAGAACACTCAGTGCAGGCTGGCTGGCTGGCTGGCTGGCTGGTGCACACTGCACTCCAGCCTTGGTGGTGGTGGTCTCTGTGGGGGGTCCCTGGGGGTCGCTCTGGGGGTCAGGAGGACCGACTTGGCCACTCAGCTGCCAACATGCTAGCTAGCTGGGGGTGGGGGGGGTGGGGGGGGGGGCATGCACACAGAACCACACACTGCTCTCATGGTTGACTGGGCACAGGCAACGAACGCTGTACTGGCTCTGGTTCAACAGTAACCCAGTGAGAAGGAGAGAGAGGGAGGGGGGACGGGGGGTGGTAGAGGGAGAGAGAGAGAGAGAGAGAGAGAGAGGGGGGGGGGGGGGGGAGAGAGAGAGACTGAGAGAGGGAGGGAGATTGAGAAAGAGACGGAATTCAAGGGGAGAAGGAGAGAGAGGGGAGAGGGGGAAGAGAAAGAGACAGACAGACAGACAGACGGAGAGAGGGAGAGAGGGAGAGAGGGAGAGAGGGAGAGATACAGGGTGAGGGAGAAAGACAGGGTGAGAGACAGAGCGAGAGACAGAGCAGCGAGACAGGAACAAACAGTGATAGATGGTTAAAGTAGATGGTGAGCATGCTCTGCCCACACAGTGATTAACTTTTATGTCAGAAGCACCATAATGTTTACTGTTTTCCACACCATTAATGTGCTCTCCACTCATGGAGCTCACATTTCACCCATAGTGCTAGGCGCAATACTCCTTTCAATGTCCAAACTTTCCTTTTTGTCTCCGCCAGGCCGAAAGGCATGGCGAGAGAGTATGTTTTCCACCCCGTCCGTCCGTCCGTGTGTCCGTGTGTGTGTGTGTGTGTGTGTGTGTGTGTCCGTCCGTCTGTGACCAGCTAATCTCCGGCACCGTTGTCTTGATCGCAGCGAAACTGTGCACACACACTCCCTGGATGCCAATTCAGAACCTTTGGCCCAATTTTTTCCGATGGGCCTTTTATAGTGCCACCAGGAGGCCGATTTGTGCAAAACCTATTTTTTGACAGTACTCCTACATATTTTGTCCAAAAATCACGCAAATCGGTACACAGTATCTCTATAGTCATTAAACGAAACAGGTCTTTCAGATTTATCATATTCCATCCTGATTGGCTAAAAATGTCTTCCAAAGTTTGCAGGAGTGCTCCGTTTTGAAGAAAATGCCTCAAATCATGAACACAGCATGCAATTTCC
The DNA here is from genome assembly GCF_963454915.1 of Gymnoscopelus microlampas. NCBI lineage: Eukaryota > Metazoa > Chordata > Actinopteri > Myctophiformes > Myctophidae > Gymnoscopelus > Gymnoscopelus microlampas. The sequence goes on along the minus strand of NC_139949.1, from coordinate 45,297,816 downwards.
GTGAAATTTTGCACGCTCATTCCCATTAGGCCGAGGAAGAACTACCATTTGATTTTTTTTAAATCAGCCTCATGGTGGCGCTATAACAGGCCGATTCGTGTTTTTACCTATAATTGCACCGAGCTGTGTAAAACTTTGTATGCACACTCCCTAGAGGTCAAGGAAAAACCTTTGCCCTGCATTTTTCACATCTGCCTTTTATAGCGCCACCAGGAGGCTGACTTATGTAAAACACATTTTATACTACTCCTTCCAATTTTATCCAAATTTCACACAAATCGGTACACATTATCTCTATAGTCATGTGATCATGACGGATGTGTTTTTCATATTCCATACTGATTGGCTAAGATTGACATCTAAAGTTTGCATTATTGGCTTGTTTTGAACAAAATTCTGCAAATCATGAACGCACCGTCCAATTGCGCTCAAACTTTGCACGCACATTCACACTATGTTGAGGAACAAATGCCACCCTTTTAACATTGGCCTGTTATAGCGCCACCAGCAGGTCTAATTTAGCAAAACAAATGTTTTTAACAAAATGCCTCAAATCATGAAAGCAGTCAGGGTCCAATTGTCGTGCAAGGCCTAAGAACAAATGGCACCCTTTTCACATTGGCCTATTATAGTGCCACCAGGAGGCCACAATAGCCTACCTTAGGCTCCGAGGAGCACTTTTTCTAGTTTCTTTCTGTGTTTCACTGATTTTGACCTTATTTAACTTTGCAACCAAAGCACTTGGATTTTGCCATCTCAGGTATTACTGAAGAGCACAAACTAACTTTGAGAACGCTTATTGTGTATATCTATTGTCATTAAACGAAATGTGTCTTTCAGATTTTTCATATTCCATCCTGATTGGCTAAACATGTCTTCCAGCGTTTGCAGGAGTGTCCTGTTTTGAACAAAATGCCACAAATCATGAACACAGCGTCCGATTGAGGATAAACTTTGCATGCACATTCACACTATGTTGAGGAACAAATGCCACCCTTTTAACATTGACCTGTTATAGCGCCACCAGCAGGTCTAATTTAGCAAAACTTATTTTTGGAACAAAATGCCTCAAATCATTAATGCAGTGTACGATTGCCATGCAAGGCCTAAGAAGAAATGGCACCCTTTTCACATTTAGCGCCACCAGGATGCCACAATAACCCACCTGACCTGGCGGAAAGCACTTTTTCTAGTTTGTTCTGTGTTTTGTTTTTGGCCTAAAACTATTTCCCAGACATCGTGATAAGTGATGTCCAGCGTTGTCAAATCAATCATCTTCTCACTGAAGACTGAAGAAATCATTCAAAATGTGCTTTTCGTTGACTCATTTCAGGTATGTTGGAACACATCGACATGTTCTTGATCTTCTTCGGGCAAGAAATTAAACTTTTAAATGAAAAATGTGGATCGTCATTGATTAAAATGTAGCAGCATCATGTGATTAGTGTGAACGCCCGCCTCCCCCCCCACCCCCCAAATTACCAGGTTCATGCCCGGATTTACAGAGGCCTATATCTAAAAACATATTGAGCCACAACACTACACAACCAACATAGTCGTAGATTCAACGTCGGCGTTCGATTCCACAACCTGAAAAAAAATACCTGGAAAAAAAGCAGCAGAGCAACATCTTTAACCACATCAGCACGCATACGACACAATCAGCATCCAACACCAACACCACAAGCAGCATCCAACAAACTGCAGCATGAAGCAACTGCAGCACCCAGCAAAGGAAAAGGAAAAATTAGGTTCCTACTTAGAGTCGTCTTCAGAGGAAACCCCGGGCTGGCCGAGGTCTTTCGGTGGAGACCGACGGCGGAGACCACCGAAGACACATACGCACTGTCGTGGAATTCTGCATCAACGAAGACACATCATACACACTGTCGTGGAATTTTGCGTCAATCAGCAATCGATCCACGGTGGAGACCACCGAAGACCAGGGCCGTTGGCGCGGAGGAATCCCCCATGCAAACAAATCCATGGATAGAGAGAGATCTCAATCTCTAAGGGCATCCTCGGGTGGAGCCTTCCAACGACACAGTCTGTCTCCACTCTAAGAAAGAAAGAAAGAAAGAAAGAAAGACAAACAAACAAACAAACAAACAAACATTAATTAAAGTGAGCAAATCTATAAGCTCGGCATATGGGCTTGTAGATCTGCTATTTCTTGAAATATCATTGAAAAATAATTCTGAAATGTACAGGGAGCCAGTGAATTGAGGCAATCATGTATTATAAATCCTAACAATTTTTTTAAAAACTTATCCTGCTATAATATCAGTGGTTCTCAAACTTTTCTCATGTCAAAGGACCCCCACAATGATATGTACTTGCCACCTGGCCATCAGCGCCCCTTTATAACTTTCTGATTTTACTGTGTGTGTGCTGCTACTGTACCTCCAGCTGCTCGTCCAGCAGTAGTTGCATCACCAGCGTGCGGATGCGGCAGCACCTCGGCGGGCAGACTGAGGAGGGTGTGAACACGTTGTAGAACACCATGATCTGCACGTAGGTCAGCACGGGGTAGCGGGCGTGCCACGACCTGTTGCTCGCCATCTAGAGAGCAGAGAGGGGGTTTTATGTGTTATTGCACCTTTATTTAACCCATTAAAACCGGGAACGCATCTGTGTAACCACTTAAACCATCAAATATTGTACTTTTACTCCACTACAATTATTTGAAAACTTACTTGTAACTTTGTAGCTATACATCATTACATTATAAAACATGCATTAACCACTTTAGCCCCATTTTATACCTAGGCTATTTGAAAATAGCAGATCTACAAGCTCGTTCTACAAGCTTGTAGATCTGATATTTTCTAACATTTTAGTACTTTTACTTGTGGTACTTTAGTACATTTTGATACCAAATACTTTTGTACTTTTACTTAAGTACATTTGGAATTCCAGACTTTTACTTTTAAGTACTTTTTCCACTATTATGTGTCAATTTTGGGGTCCTAGACATGAAAAAGTTTCTGAACCACTGAGCTAAGCCATTGGTTCCCAAAGTGGGGTCCGTTGACCCCCAGGGGTCCTTGAGGGAGTTCCAGGGGGTCCCCAGCTAAATGATGGATAGTTAGGAACCAAATGGGACCCTTATGGGTCTGCAACTCTGAGGGTGTACAAATGGAACCGGGTCCATTTGGTTCCATTTTGTACACTCTCAAATTAACATTGATTTTACAATATAAATTGGGGTCCCAGAGAAAGAAATTTCATTAAATGGGGGTCTTTAGCCTAAATGCATGTCAAACTGGGGGGTCCTTCACAAAAATGGTTGAGAATCACTGCTAGAGCTGTAAACAATCTTCTCTTATGGGGGGTCCTGGCATATCTTTCCAAATGAGTGTCCGCGGGCTAATAAGTGTCAATTTGGGGGTCCTTGACATGGAAATGTTTGACACTAAGCTAACACACACCTGCAGTAAAACTCACCTGTTTGATGGATGGAGAGATAATTCACTTCTCTTTCCACAGTCTGCTCACATAGTGTGTTTTTTAGCAGCTTTTTTTTCCTGACAACTCTACTCGACGTCTATGTTGAGTAACGTTATATTATGAGTTGTTTATTTCACTAGAAGAGTCTTTTATTACTTTCAAACAAGCAGCGCTTGTTAACAAACCGTGTGTCGTCGTGTTTGCTGGTGTGTGTTTGTGTGTGTGTATGCCTGTGTGGGGGCGGGGAGAGCACGCGCGCGGCAATTGGAGTAGGCTACTCAAATCAGAGTGGAGAACAGCAACGTCACGCTCTGATGTCACCGCAAAGGAAAGAGCTCGTTACCCGTGTTGCCATGTCTGCTTATAAATGAGCAATTTTTTAAATGTATTTTTTAAATTGTAGTCACTTCATTGGGCTTGCTTTCTAATGTTTTTTAAACTAGTGGTTCCCACATTTCTTTCATGTCAAGGACCCCCAGATTAATATGTATTTGTCGCAGACCCACATCTGAAAATATGTGGTGCCAGGGACCCCCATACAAGATTTGTGTTGATAAAATGTTTCAACATTTTTTTAATATTTTACTTTTTTTCCCAATATTTTTTGAAAATAGTGTGAGCTTGTTGATCTGCTATTTTCAAAAAGCCGATGTAAAAGTGGAAATAAAATAGCCTTGTTGCTTCTTTTGGGCTTGTTTTTATCGACACGGCCGCTTGTTTCTTTTGCAAGATCTGGCAACTGATAACCTGCCCTGCCTTACACCAAGGTATATAAAAAGAAGGTACGGACGACTACGTCAATGAGAGCCAATGAGAGCCAATGAGAGCCAATGAGAGGGGTTTATTTTTGCTTGTAAAATTTGGTTGTTTTGGGTTCTTGGGTTTAGTTGCTCATTTGGGCTTGCTTCACAATTTTACATTTAAATTATTTTAACCAGTGGTTCTCAAATATTTTCATGTCATGGACCCCAAAATTAATATGTATTTTGTCCCCTAACCCCCATCTGAAAATGTTTTGTGCCAGGGAGCCCCGTACTAGATTTGTGTTGTTAGAATGTTTCAAAAATGATTTAAATGTTTTTATTATACTCTATACTATATTTAATAACTACCCTTTTTTGCGGTTTTCAAATATGTGTTTACGCAGAATCAAATGTTTTATGGTCATGATTCACCAGGAGCCTGGATGGCTTGGTTCCAGGCTTAAAATAATACATATTTTTCGAAAACCTCTATGGGCTGAATGAATGGGCTTTCTATATGTGGAACCACAAAATGGGGCCTCTCAATGACCACAGCTAATGGATATTTTGTGTGTGGTACATATTCATAGTTGTGTTCACTCTTGTGTTTCCGGTATTAAACAGGTGTGCAGTTACGTTGACATTTTAATACTCCTGAATGAAAGAAGGCAACAGAATGTACATGGCAACACGGCCCGTTCTAGACCACACAAAACCCACCGTGGTGTGGGTTTTGTGTGGCTCAACGCCATTTTAGTAAGTGAACGTTGTGTTTTCAAGGCATTAATTCTTCCCAATTGACACGGGACAATGAAGACAGAACAAAGTGATGGCAGAGAGAGTAAATGCCACACGTATCACCTGATACAGCCTGATGCAGATGCAGTTATGTGACTGTTGAATTGATAATAATAATAATAATACCTGACATTCTTTTAGCGCTTTTCTAAGTAGCCCACTCAAAGTTGCTTTAATTAACAAATTAAGCCATAACCCCTCTGATGATATTTTATGTTACTACTACAAATTTAGTCCAAACATCATGCAAATCGGTACACATTATTTCCATAGTCAAGTGATCAACAAGGTTGCAAATTCCATCCTGCTTGGCGAATTCCGAACATTGCTGGCCCTCAATAACCTACCTGACCTGGAGGAGACCTGTGCTCCGAGGAACACTTTTTCTAGTTTATACATATTTTTATTTTAAAAAGAAGTAGTTTAGGCCTGGGCCGTAGCGTGACGGTCCAGGCACCCTAGGCCAGTGGTTCTCAAACTTTTCCATGTCAAGGACCCCCAAATTGACACTTTTTAGCCCGCGGACCCCCATATATTTATATATATATTATATATATATATCTGAAAAGATATGCCAGGGACCCCCATAAGAGAAGATTTTTATGGCTCTCTAGCAGTGATTCTCAACCATTTTAATTTCAAGGACCCCCAGTTTAACATGCATTAGGCTACAGACCCCATTTAATGACATTTATATCTCTTGGACCCCAATTTATATTGTAAAATCAATGTTAATGTAACTCTGAGAGTGTACAAATGGAACCAAATGGATTTGGTGCCTAATCCATCATTTAGCTGGGGACCCCCTGGAACTCCCTCAAGGACCCCTGGGGGTCCCCGGACCCCACTTTGAGAACCAATGCCCTAGGCTGCAATACCAGCTTGACAGAGTGTCGTGGGTTTGACTCCCGTTCCCGACGACCTTTGCTGCATTCACATCGTTTACAGGTAGTCTACAACTGTTCTCAATCTTTTCAGGCCATGATCCCCCAAAATAATCATATTTAAACTAGAGACCCCCCACCCTGACAAGCACTTGGAATTGTAGGAGTTGAGGCATTACATTTATTTTGACTCGGTTCCACAGACGTTGTGAGGCGTTGTGAGCTTGTATTTTAAATAAAAATCACACCCAGTGTGAAGTGAGCTGTGTTATTTAAGGTCAGCACAGTGATGGAAGCTCACTTAAAAAAATATATATTTTTTTTAAGTGCGTGGTGCGATTTATAGGTTATGGTATAGTTTGTCGATGACTTTCATTTCATTTCTTTCTTTCGTTTAGGTATCAAAAAAGTCTTATAAGTCCTAAAATTGTCACTTTACTGTCATCTGGGGACCCCCCCCAAAATCAAGTGGGGACCCCCCGGGAGCCCCGACCGCACAGGTTGAGAACCACTTGTTTACAACATCCAGGTCAAGATCAAACATGTGTTTATTCTTCTTTTCTCTTTTCTTTTTTTTCTCCCCATAACTCCCCACTCCAGCGACATCCGAATTTTTCTTCTCAAATGGAGGTGACCCACATTTTGGTTCCATTTGTAGACTCTAAGGGTTATACATGGATTTATTAACACTGTGGATTTTACTGAGTGTGACCGAGTTAGTTACGATACAATTGTATAGAAAGTTTGGTAACAATTTGAAACAAAATGCTGTCGAATACTAAGTTCAGCGCAGCTCTGCAGAAAGCATGTTTACAGTGTGGTTATGACACCATCTGTAAGCATGTGTAGTGATTTATGAATGGTCAGAAACCGCTTTCTAAATGTTTTATAAATATCACATTTTAACGACTGCATCTCGTGACACATCTGGGATTTATGGTCATTCACAGCATGACACATCCAATGCTTGTTCACAGTGTGTTTATTATCCAGCTGTGGAAGAAGGAACACACCTCTTTTTTTTTGTTTTTTTTTAACAGTTCATCATATCTTAACTAAACTAACCTTTGGGACAGGGGTCCCCAAACCATTCCATGCCAAGGACCCCCAAAAGTCATAAGATAAGCCCAATCCTCGTGTTGGTTTATTGTTTATCCACTTAACCGCTTAAACCCCATGTGGTTGAGAAGAGTGTCTCAGGGCTCTACACTAGTGTCTTTTCTGTTTTCTGTTATAATTTTTTTTAAATAATTATTTTCTTTTTTCCCCCCCTTTTCTTTCCAATTGGCCCTGCTGGTTTCCCTCTGAGCGACCCTCACTTTGAGAACCACTGCTCCAGGCTGTCAGTAGCATGGCTCAGTTTGGACAGGACATATTGTTTTGAAGTTGGCCCGTTAATGGAGAGTTTTTAAACGGCATGCCACGGAGGCATTATGCAACGTGAGCCGTCTCGCTGAATATTTGGAGTACTGTACAAAGATAATAAAGGCATCGTTAGAAAGAGGAGAATCTCGCCTTTCCCCTGGTTCCCATCACTCAGCATGTGTGTGTAGAGTGTGTGTGTGTGTGTGTGTGTGTGTGTGTGTGTGTGTGTGTGTGTGTGTGTGTGTGTGTGTGTGTGTGTGTGTGTGTGTGTGTGTGTGTGTGTGTGTGTGTGTGTGTGTTGCGTGCGTGCGTGCGTGCGTGCGTGCGTGCGTGCGTGCGTGCGTGCGTGCGTGCGTGTGTGTGTGTGTTATCCAATCTGTATGGTAGAGCCTGTTAACACAATGTAACTAGTACATCTGCAGTGTTGGAGATGGCCTCCCTACTCTTCCATTGACACATTTAGTAGTTGGTGAGGGTGCACTAGCAAACCTAGCTACCTCAGAGTGGTAGAAGTTTGCTCTCACAGATAGAAAAGAGTTGGGATTGAATCGTGGGTAGAATATAAAAGTTGCAGATTGCAGCTT
>NC_139949.1:45277492-45284992 GCF_963454915.1 Gymnoscopelus microlampas | reverse complement strand
CTTCCTTGTATAAGTGGTTAAAGGTGAAGCAAATACGGACCTCTGTGTATCATCCACAAACTGACGGCCTGGTGGAGAGGTTCAACCAGACATTGAAGAAGATGTTGAAGAAGCTGGTGGAGCTGGATGGGAAGGACTGGGATCAGCTCATCCCCTACGTCCTCTTTGCCATCAGAGAAGTTCCCCAGGCCTCCACTGGCTACTCCCCGTTCGAGCTCCTGTACGGCCGGAACCCCCGTGGACTCCTGGATCTGGCTAAGGAGGTCTGGGAGAGTCAGCCTTCGCCACACCGCAGTGTGATCGAGCATGTGGAGCGGCTGCAGGAAAGAGCCAAGAAGGTCTGGCCGGCTGTGCGTGAGCATATGGAGAACGCCCAGGCGGCCCAAGCCCGCACATACAACAAAGGCGCCCGGCTCCGGGAGTTCCAGGCCGGGGAGAAGGTTCTGGTGTTGGTCCCCACCTCAGAATGCAAATTTCTAGCGAAATGGCAGGGCCCATACGAGATCGTGGAGCGGGTGAGTCCTGTCAACTACCGGGTAAGGCAGCCCGGCCGACGGAAAGGCCTCCAACTCTTTCATGTAAACATTCTGAAGAAGTGGTATCCGTCCGAGCCACTGCCAAACCCGGCTCTCCTAACGTATGTCTCCCCCCAGCAGCCCGAAGTAGTGATAGGCGAGGACCTTGCCCCAGAGCAGGTCCAGGATGTGAAGGAGCTCCTGAACCGCAGCAAGGACATCTTCTCGGAGCTGCCTGGACACACAACTGTCGTCCAGCATGACATCGAAACCCCACCCGGCCAGGTGGTGCGGCAGAGGCCATACAGGATCCCCGAGGCCCGGAGGGAGGCCATTCGGGAAGAAGTAAAGAAGATGCTGGACCTCGGGGTTATCGAAGAATCCTTTAGCCCCTGGTCCAGCCCGATTGTAATCGTTCCGAAGCCAGATGGAAGCCTGCGCTTCTGCAACGACTTCCGGAAGTTGAACGATATCTCGACCTTCGACGCATACCCCATGCCACGAGTCGATGAGCTGATCGAGCGGTTGGGCCCTGCCAGGTATGTCAGCACCTTGGACCTGACGAAGGGATACTGGCAGGTTCCCCTGACCCCCGGAGCGAGGGCCAAGACTGCCTTCGCCACCCCAGACGGCCTCTTCCAGTACCGGGTCCTGCCGTTTGGTCTCCATGGTGCCCCTGCCACCTTCCAGCGCCTCATGGATCGAGTCCTCCGACCGCACCGCTCGTACACGGCCGCCTACCTGGACGACATCGTCGTCCACAGCGCCACCTGGACCCAACACCTGGATCACCTGGAGGCCATCCTGGGAGCCTTGCGGCGGGCCGGTCTGACCGCCAACGCGAAGAAGTGCCGTCTGGGGTGGACTGAGACGGACTACCTTGGCTACACCATAGGAAGGGGATGTGTGAGGCCCCAGGTCCGGAAGGTCGAGAAGATACAGCGGTGGCCGCGCCCCATCACCAAGAAGCAAGTGAAGTCGTTCCTGGGTCTGGTAGCCTATTACCAGAAGTTCGTAAGGAATTTTGCGATGATCGCCGCCCCCCTTCACGAACTAACCCGCCAGAACCTACCCCACCATGTGAAGTGGACCAGGGAGGCCGAAGAGGCGTTCCGGACCCTGAAGAATGCCCTGTGTGAGGAACCCGTCCTGGTGGCCCCCGACTTCACCAAGCCCTTCGTCCTCCACACGGACGCCTCTGGTACCGGCGTTGGTGCAGTCCTGGCCCAGACTATCGACGGAGATGAACATCCCGTGACGTATATAAGCCGGAAGTTGCTGCCCCATGAGAAGAACTACTCTACGGTCGAAAAGGAATGTCTGGCAGTGAAATGGGCCATCCATCATCTGCGGTACATCTGTGGGGGAGGCAGTTCACACTGGTCACCGATCACGCGCCACTGAAGTGGATGGCCCTCAACAAGGACCGAAATGACAGAGTGACCCGTTGGTTTGTCGAACTACAAGACTATAAATTCAGGGTCGAACATCGGCCAGGGAAGGAGATGCAACACGCGGACGCCATGTCCCGCATGCATGAGGGTGATGACCGGAAAGCCCCTAGACCGAGCAAGGAGCTTGGGGGGGGGAAATGTGGAGTCCCGGCTGGCACTGTACTCCCCCGAACAGGTGAGAGTTTCTATTGCAGGCTCAGCACACACAGAGAGGGCCAAAAGCAGCACCTGGGAAGGCCCCGCCCCTTAGGCTGCATCATCGAAGGGAGGTACGTTCCCAAATCACTACTCAATCAGTGTGATATGCTGGACCGCCTCCCCACAGGAGTGCAGCTGTCTGGAATCCGGCAATCTAAATGTTTGGGATAAAAGGTGCTGTGTTTCTCTCTCTCTGTGTGATCCTGACTCTACACCTGAGCAGATACTCTCACCATCGGGCGGCAAACTATGTGCACATTTAAACCTGGATGGAAATGTGGAAAAGAAGGCCGAAACTGACAGCCTGACCTTGCTTTATTTGAAACCCCCCAATGGGGAAGAAGATTTGAGTTGAATGCTTCCTTTTTGAACTGTCTTATTTCTGAATAAAACCATGCCAAGTGCATGTTAAACAGCTTTGACCTGACTCTGTGTGTTGGCCTGGGGACTCGTATTCTACAATGTGTTATACTGTACATATTCACACACTGCAATGGTGGAAGAGACCATTACACATTCTACGGTACATATCCACACACACTGCAAGAGTGGAACAGACCATTACACATTTTACGGTACACATCCACACACACTGCAATGGTGGAAGACTGTGACAGGGCCTGACACCAGGCCTTTACAGTATATACAACCCATTAAGTCCAGCACTTGTTTCTATCAATGCAATTCCAGGGAAATGTTCTTGAATCAAGTTAAAATAAACAAAAAAGAAGTCCAAGTATGTTTGAGGTTGTACTGGAAGCCAAAGTTTATTGAGGCACACGTTTTATTGACTGACAGAGTGAAGCTACTCTACACTCAAACGAACACAGACACACTTTTTTATTTCAAGGACCCCCATAACTCTGAGAGTGTACGAATGGAACCAAATGGACACATTAGGGTCACATCTGTCTCCTGTCTCTGCTTACAAACCTTAAGGGTCCGTGGACCCCACTTCGAGAACCACTGGTGGATACTGTACACCACCTGCTTCGTTGAATGGTGACGATAGAACAAAAACATACAAACACGCTCAGTAATAGTATAGGCTGTCGTGATTGTAAAGCAATGAGCTTGTACACCATCTATTTTTACTTAGGGCAAATGTCCGGCTCATGAAACCCTATAGGCTGATTTTGTTGTTTGTTTTCCAGTTCAGGTTAGAAACTATAGCAGATTAAAAACAACACAGCTGCAATTAATGAAATTAATAAATGGGTCTGTCAGATGTAGGTGTGTCCAGAGCCATCCAAGGGTGTGCCATTGTGTAAGCATGGATGGTAGTCAGCCAAAATCTAACACACCCATTATTTAATTGGATTAGCTGCGGCTGGGTTGTTTACATCATGTTGTCAGGAACTGGTGTTAGGACCCAAGTGCAGGAACTCAAACTCAGAACTCAAACAGAGGCAGGAGATGAAGATCACATAAACTTAACTTTACTTGGTGAAAGACACAGGATAACAGTACTGTGCATACTGTACATGGAACATAAAACCTGACACTAACTTAAGATCCAGCACTGAACAAACACACAGACTGAGGCTTCGTCCACACGTACACGGGTATTTTCATAAACGCAGATATTTCGTTTTCGTTTTTGAAAACCTCCGCGTCTACACGGCCCTGTTTAAAAAAATCTCTCTGTCCACACGACAACGGCTAAACGTTAAACGACCCATGCAAAAACTCCGTTTACCGTGTCCACACGGGAACACATAGCCGGAGTTTTTAAAAATCTACACTGTGGCAGGAGTTTTCCAAAAGATGCGTTTACTTTACATGGAGCAAAAACGCGTTTGCGTGTGGACGAACCCCCCAAAACGCATATAAAAAGCTACGTTTATGAAAATACCCGTGTACGTGTGGACGAAGCCTGAGTCTAAATAGTCACTGGAGCTCATCACCCAACCAGGCTCAGCTGGTCCTCACAGGTGACTGCACTCAGGCCAATCAGAGTCTTTGCCTCAGGTAGAAGGGAGAGTAGGAGATTGGCTCAGGGGAAATACAGTAGGAGCAGGGCAAGGAAGGGGCAGAGGCACACCCAGTGGCTAAACAGTCACATGATGGACACAATAGGGGCCGTGATCGTGACATATGTTGTATTATAAGGTCAGCCTCATGCAGTGTTTCCAGGTGGGAGATGTTAAATTATCATATCGCAGGCTTCAAATTATCGTATTTTAAAGAAACTATATCGTACACAGACAAAAAAAAAAGAGAAATCACAGGTGTAAATATGTAATTTTAAAAAGACGCAGTGGCATTTTTGGTGAACATGACTTATACATAATGTTAAAGGTCTCTATGAGCTCTATCAGATGGTAAAAGAATATGGTCATTACAATTTTTACTTTTTAAAATAAAGGCTGAAAACCTAAAGGTGTAAGTGTAAACCTCCAATTGAGTATATGAGCACGAAAGACGCGCATTGAGCTTGGAGCGCAAAAGGCTTAAAGGGATATTTCACTTTCCCAAACAGATTTGGGTCATTTTATCGTCTACTCAGGCTTTCGTGAGCCCCCCAGACAGTTTTTAAGTTGCTTGATTCAGTATTTAGATATTTGATATTCATTTTATCAGACACGCCCCCTTCCTATACAAACCCATTATAACTTCAAACGCCATTTTTAACATTCATTCATCAAAAACACCCGTCCTTGGTTCTGATGACTCATCCTACCCTCCTAATACATGAGGGGGCCGTGTTTTTGACTATTACATTTGGGCATTTTTGGCAGTATTGATCGTATATCGTACTTATCATACATCTGGCATCACACATGACACTGGCTTCATGCAGCCTGTCATGTTTTTACCCTGCTGTGGTTTTTAACCTGAACCGGAAAATAAACTACACAATCAGCCTAGGGTTTCATCCCCCCTTGAAGTGGTTAAATGTTCTAAATGAAAGTGCTCCTTTTCCCAGTATACTTTAAGAGAAGAAGTCCTTCGGGGGTTGAGTCTTACACAACACTGTAATAAAACAATCCAAGATCCAAGATAGACACACACAGGAGGGGGATTCAACTGAGTGGACAGATTTGGTATTCATTTCTTTTCCTTTTGCTTCCAGTGGCGTTTGGTTCCAGGGTTCATTTTGTGCCACATGAAGATGTTTGTGTCGTCAACAGCAGCTCTGATGTTGAGCAACAAGGCTACCAGGCTGCAGGCCATGCGGTTATGGCACGCTGTCCGCTGGATGGAAAGCACGCGTGTGTGTGTGTGTGTGTGTGTGTGTGTGTGTGTGTGTGTGTGTGTGTGTGTGTGTGTGTGTGTGCGTGTGCGTGTGCGTGTGCGTGTGTGTGTGTGTGTGTGTGTGTCTGTTTGTACCATACTGTGTCTCCACAGCTATAACAGAATTTGAGAGGACATTGTGAGGACAATTCTCCCGGTCCTCAAAAATGTTATGTTTAATAATGGTTAAAACAAAGAGGATTAGAGTTACAGTAAGGTCCTTACACACTGTGTGCCTTTATCTTGTGCGATTAATTCGCCTGCAAATATATATATTTTCAAATTGTTTGTATAACGATTATATCGCAAATATTACATGGTGATAAATTATAAAAAATGTTTTGAACTTCTTTACTGCCAATATAAGTATCAACTTGTATGATTGAGGCATCAACTAATGAATAGTCGCATTTTCAAATCGTAAAGACCTTTAACCCTAAGCTTGGTTGATCGGAGTCCCTCAGGGCTCTATAGTTATACTAGTGACTTTTCTGTTTTCTCTCTACATTAAATATCTTCGCTGACAATTGCAAGCTTGTTATGAGCTTGTAGGTCTGCTATCTTCTGTGAAAGCTTTCCCCAGAATATGGATGCTGGGGTTTAAAGCCTGATTCATACTTAGTTGCATGCTGGTGTTGCATGCCGTAAATAGCAGATACACAAACTCACAACACGTCACTTTTGTGCCACTTTGTGAGCATGTCGATCTGCTATTTACTAGGCACGACACCGGCACGCAACTAAGTACAGTATAAATCAGGCTTAAGTGGTTAAGCTTACAGTTGGGAAAAGGTTCAGGTTGGGGTCAGGATTACGCATTCAGAGGTTAGGTTTAGGAGTTGGGGTTGTAATGACTCAATTATTTGCGTGCCAGTGTCAGTCACACACAGAAGATAGCAGATCTACGAGCTCACAATATGTGTCACATCACGACAAGCTTGTCAGCTTGTAGAATGGCTATCTATGGTTTGCGAGACTCGCGCGCAAGTAACTTAACTCAGGCTTTAGGCTTAGGGTGAAAACGGTGTGTGTGTGTGTGTGTGTGTGTGTGTGTGTGTGTGTGTGTGTGTGTGTGTGTGTGTGTGTGGGTGCGTTGTTCATAAACAATGCTCTTGCGAGACCAAGACCAGTCTCCATAATGAGACAGATGGGGTCTGCCTGTGGATTGCCATCAGCACAACCGCAGGCACAGTGTATGCGTGTGTGTGTGTGTGTGTGTGTGTGTGTGTGTGTGTGTGTGTGTGTGTGTGTGCAAAGTATTTCTAGCCAGCTTAATCAAAGTGGGAGCCACAGATGTCGTATTGACACCAATTAGTTTCAATCTCTTCGGAACACACACACGCACGCACGCACGCGCGCAGGCAGACTCCCATGTAGTGTTATGCGTGTGTTAGCACAGTGGATGTGTTGATGTGTGTCCTACTTTCAATGAGTTGTCGACGGCAGACAGTAAATGTTCACAATTCTTCAAATGTGCGAACACGCGCACGTCTGTACACACGTGTAAAAGTGCACGCATGTATGAAAGTGATTGTGTGTGTGTGTGTGTGTGCGGCGCCGTGCGTGTGTTTTTGTACACGTGTAGGCAGCACACAATACTAAGTCTGATGTGACAGGACTGAGGACATCCATTAGCTAATGGATCTCTCTCTCTCTCTCTCTCTCTCTTTCTTAGATTCTCTATTTTACCCCTCCTCCTCTGACACATTGCACCCCAAGTGCACTTAACCCCATCAGTAGGAGCCTCCTCTCCTCTCCTCTCCTCTCCTCTCCTCTCCCCTCCTCTAGTTTTTGTCTGAGAAATAACTTTTCATCTTTGTAGTTTTTTAGTTTTCATTTTGTAAAGAAAAATTGGAGAAAATCTTATCATGAACCCAGTATCATGAATCTGTTGAATCATGAGTTGAGTGAATCGTTACATTCCTAGTTGAGTGTGGGTACAACTTGATAAGGTCTGTGTCCACATATAATGTCAGACAGACAGACAGACAGACAGACAGACAGACAGACAGACAGACAGATCATGGCGAGGGACTTTTGCTTTCGTTGCAGTAAAGTCAGGGTCAGCCAGCACTATACTGTTCCACCTGTTACCT
>NC_139949.1:45272492-45274992 GCF_963454915.1 Gymnoscopelus microlampas | reverse complement strand
GTGCTGTACTATATTCTTCCTGTACTCACTATGTGTCTGCACTTGGCTTTAAGACTTGCTGTTTGGGTATAAATATCAATGTACCAAGGGCTTTGGCAAAATTAAGATCAACGTGAATTAAGACTTTTTGTAATACGTCACACACACACACACACACACACACACACACACACACACACACACACACACACACACACACACACACACACACACACACACACACACACACACACACACACACACACACACACACACATACACACTCAGACACACCTATGCTAAGCTCCTGGAAGAGAAACATTGTAAAAGATTGAGCCAAATTTATACTTTATACTTTCATATGACTGTCAGACTGTGTTACTTGCCGAAATGACAGCCTCTTGAGTTGAAAATCTGTTATTTTAGAGAGAGTGACACAGCATTATTAAGAATAAAAAGGCCTTTAGGGAGAAGTGACACCATTGGCTAGTTATAGTATACTCTCATTCGACAACACACAGCATGGAATACAGTAATGTTTAAGACACACCATTGGCTAGGTTTTGTACACCGAGAAAAAAATGCTCATCACAAACACCGGGGTTTGCGTCAGTCTCAAAATCTTCAAATTTGACAAAATGTTCAGAAGTTTCCAAACATTTTAACAATGTTTAAAAATGTTTGTAACAGCCGATCTACAAGTTGTGAGCTTGTAGATTGGCTATTTTTGCGATTTTAAAATAATAATAATTCAAAGTATAAAATAGTGGTTCAGGCATCCAAGTTTTTTTGGAAACATGAATGAAAACAAACATTTGTTGAAACAAGTGAATTCATGTACCATCAATAGAATACTTAAAAGTATTAGATTAAAAGGTTCAACCTATTGTCAAGATGAACTTTCTTTTCTTTTTTTAACAGCGTAGCATTTTAAGACACACCATTGGCTAGTTTCTCAATCCATTCCGATTCGGGGGATATAATCATAGTAACAGAGTAAAAACAATCTCATTGGCTGACCTATCACAGTGTCAAAAAAAAGACTCAAAAACAAACAACACAGCAAACCAAAAATAAAATGCTAATGAGTGAAGAAGAAAGAACAACATACTCTCAGGAAAAAAAACACAAATTCACACAAATAAAAGTCAAAACGTGGCAGCAGTCCTTAAGACAATGTTTGTCTCTTACAAGTGGCCATGGCTGTCTCCCTACAAAGTGTAAGGCAGTGGTTCTCAACCTGTGGGCCGGGGCACACTGGTGGGCCGTGAGGATGTTGCAAGTGGGCCCCCAAATAACTGGTAAAACACTAAGATTTGAATGATAATGATAATATGACATTAGTAGTTTAAAAAAATGTCACTGCATTTCTTGTTTAAAACCTTGCAAATGTGTTATCATTGTGATACGAACTTAAAGTATACTACCTTTTATCTAAACCGGAGCACAATTTATGTTTACTGATCATTAAAATAAACATCCAGAAAAGGTTGAGAACCACTGCTTTAAGGGAGTGGACAGGACTGGAGGAGGGAGGGAAGGATGGGGGACTCAATGGCAGGGTTGTCGGTTCAAATCCCAGACACTGGAAAGAGTAATGGCACCTATAAATACAGCCTCACGCTCCTCTGTTTACAGGAGCAGTGGTTACGTTTTAGATAATGTGTGGGAGCCATAATGTGTGATCACGATGACACACAGAACGCAGGGGTCTGTGCTGAAAAAGCCCTTCGACGTGTAGTCACACAAAGTCAGACGATTAGAACGGCCGCTAACAAACCTACACGTCCCCAATGCTTTGTAAACCAATCATATATCACTGTCCCAATATGAAGGACCGCCCCCAAAAGTCTTTGCATTCATTGAGTTTAGATGTCACCAGACGTATTAAAGGTGCCTACATTCTACCATGAGGCATCAAAACAAAGGAGATCTCTGCTCGTCTGGCTACGCGTGACTACTCAACGTTCATCCACAGCGTCCCACGTCACCAATGCAGCTCCGGCTAGTGCGTGTCTTTACCAAAATGCTGCATTATGGCCTCAACAGAGTCGACAAATTGTGTCTCTTTAATTTGCTTGACTGATAAGAATCTGTCGTGACTTCCCGAACCAAATTGTTATTTTTCCAGATTTCCAGACTTTCAAGATCACACATTTTTTTTGGCAAAAAAAATAAAAAGGATCAAAGCAGCGATGCAGCAAGCATGCAGCAAAGGGACACTGGGACTGTGATCATTTATCATTGTGTTATGTATTTTTAACTGTGCACTAACATTTAATTAACCAATTAACTGAATGAACAAAAGGGCTGTGTCAAGTGCAATTAGACAATAAGTGCAGTCAGTCACTGTACTGTATGCTACTGTAGCTCTCTAGTGCTGGATGTGGCTGATGGCAGTGTGCGGAGCATTGGCAAAAAAATTATAAAAAATGAGCTTGTCTCCATTTTTTGGCTATCTTATCTGCGGCGCCTATGTACGTGTAACCCTGCGAGAAAAACTGAATCCTTATGTCTTCAT
>NC_139949.1:45259992-45262492 GCF_963454915.1 Gymnoscopelus microlampas | reverse complement strand
GTGTGTGCCTGTTACCTGGTTACTGTGGGGCATCCCATATAGGGCCTCTACTAGGTCTGCTGCTCTCTTTAGAATAACCTCCTGGAGGAGAGGAGAGGAGAGGAGAGGAGAGGAGAGGAGAGGAGAGGAGAGGAGAGGAGAGGAGAGGAGAGGAGAGGAGAGGAGAGAGAGAGAGAGAGAGAGAGAGAGAGAGAGAGAGAGAGGTCCAGTTTCATGTGCCGTAAACATAAGAATTGTGTCTATGATTGCGTTACCCCGTCCGTCACACGCAGGCTGCCATGTGTTTGTATTACCAGCGATGTGATCCCGTTAAATATCACAGTATCACAACAATATCACATATCCTAACAGAGGGGACATCAAAAGGACACAAGGACGCAGCCATCAATCCCCTCTCTCTCTCTCTCTCTCTCTCTCTCTCTCTCTCTCTCTCTCTCTCTCTG
This sequence comes from Gymnoscopelus microlampas, assembly GCF_963454915.1. NCBI lineage: Eukaryota > Metazoa > Chordata > Actinopteri > Myctophiformes > Myctophidae > Gymnoscopelus > Gymnoscopelus microlampas. The sequence continues at coordinate 45,262,049 of NC_139949.1, read as the reverse complement.
GCAGTGGTGGAAAAAGTACTCAAATTCTTTACTTAAGTAAAAGTACCAATACTGCAATATAGAAATACTCTGTTACAAGTAAAAGTCCGGAATTCAAAATTGACTTGAGTAAAAGTACAAAAGTATTGGCATCAAAATGTACTTAAAGTACCAAAAGTAAAAGTATTAAAATGTTTGAAAATAGCATATCTACAAGCTCACAACGCATCACGATGCGACGCGTTGTGAGCTTGTAGATCGGCTATTTTCAAATAGCCTAGGTAGAAAATAGGGCTGAAGGGGTTAATGTATGTTTCCTAATATCATAATTTATATCTGAAGAGTAGCTAGTAACTAAAGTGTTCAAATAATTGCAGTGGAGTAAAAGTACAACATTTGCCTCTGAGATGTAGCGGAGTAGAAGTAAAAGTATAGTAAAAAGGAAATTGGAAATGCTCAGGTAAAGTACAAATACCTCAAAATTGTACTTAAGTACAGTACTTAAGTAAATGTTACTTTTCCACCACTGGCTCTCTGGGAGTAAGGAATAACCAGTGAGCTCATACAGGAGGTAGTGTGATACAGGAGCGTGGTGCAGCTTGTCACGGGCCACTTTCGGACCGATGTAAAAATACACCCAGCTGCTTTGTGAGTAAAGACTCTGTCCATCCCGCACATCACTGATATTGCCCTGTTCTATATCCAACTGTGTATAATGTTACATACAGTATGGTATATGCAGTGGTGGAAGAAGTACTCATATTTATTTTACGTTATGCGTGTGTGTGCGTGAGTTTGCGTGTGTGTGCGTGTGCGTGTGTGCGTGTGTGTGTGTTTGTTTTAATTTATCATTCCGCACTGCAATGCGACTCTCCTATATTTCAGTTTTGTTGTTTTCAAATGTCATTTTGTGTTTAATGTGTTTATTATGCCCTGTGTCTCGATGTCTTAATGTCTAATGTTTTGGTAAAGCACTTTATTTGTACTTTGCTCTACATATAAACTTGCCGTGCCTTGCCGTGTGTGTGTGTGTGTGTGTGTGTGTGTGTGTGTGTGTGTGTGTGTGCGTGCATACGCACAGAGTCTGTCTGTCTGTCTGTCTGTCTGTCTGTCTGTCTGTCTGTCTGTCTGTCTCATTGTCCGGAGCTGATCTCGCAAACTGCTGGACCGATCAGTGCCAAACTGTGTATGCACTCTGCCAGTAGAACCACTAGAACCACTGTTCTAGTGGACTCCTAATGTGCCATAGTGTCATAGTAAATCAGTGTCATACATATTCTGAAGAAAACCCGGAGACTGATATTCAGTAATTGGGTCTTATGATCAAAATAAGAACATTATAATAAACAATAAAACAAAAAATTAGCCACGGACAAGGCCAAGTCTTGCCACGGACACATTTGTCCGTGTATGGACACATTGATTACCCCTGCAAAGTAGCAATACCACAATATATAAATACTCTGTTACAAGTTAAAGTCCTTTATTCAATATTTTACTTGAATCAAAGAACTAAACAGGCATCAAAATATGCTTACAGCAAACACACATTTTGAAAAGTATTTTCTCTCCCTGTTTACTTGTGGTGTTCAAAACACTCTCTGTAAATAACTTGTGGGCTAATTCCACAAACCATTCTGCTGCACACGATTATTCAAAGCACTGTTTTAAGCACATTAACAAAGGTGTCTAACTGCCTTTACGATACAAAGACATTTTAATCCAGCATTTTAGGAACAAAGAAGACGTTTAAGCATCAAACTTACATCGGACGCTGAGAAAATGCTGGATTAAAATGTCTTTGTACTGTAAAGACTATTATTCATCTGTGCACAAGCAAAGCTTTGAGTGTTGGCGATTGTTTTTTGTTTAGTGGAAGGCTCCTATTTATAGTCTTGAGTATGTTAACACTAAACGGTCTGCATTTGTATAGCACCTTTCTCCAAGAGCTTTGCAATGTATTTCACATTCATCTATTCACACACTGACAGCAGAGTAAACCAAGCCTTTCCGAGTTGACTTTGATTTCAACTCGTTATTTTTTTGTGTTCTATTGCTTTTAATTCTTATCTTTTGCT
>NC_139949.1:45247492-45254992 GCF_963454915.1 Gymnoscopelus microlampas | reverse complement strand
CTTAAAAGGTCTTAAAAGTCCTCAAATATTCACTTCACTGTCACCTGGGGACCCCTAACAAAATCATGTGGGGACCCCCTGTGGGTCCCAACCCACAGGTTGAGAACCACTGTACTACAAGGTCAGCATTATGCAGACTGCCATGTTGTTGTTTTCCTTAGAAAACATGAAAACAGAAACAAGCAGGTTATTTGTTCTATTTCACTATTTCATCTCTGTCCTTTTCTCTCACTCTATACCTCGGTCCTCTCTCTTCTCATAGAATACTACTTAATGATGGATACCTGCAAGATACGTGCAAAGCAATGTAGCCAAATGTGAAAGATGAAGGAAAATCAATTCTCCCACTACAGTGAGACTGAAGAAATGTTTATCGATGTAAAATCCTCAGCATCAATCTAACTCTGAGAGTGTACAAATGGAACCGTTTATAACACTGTCAGAGTAACAGACCTGTAAGGTCTGACTTGGACCCCCCCCCCCCCCGGTGGTCCCTGGAAGCCCACGTTGACACACCAGTGTCTTATAACAGACAGGCGGTCAACTGGCAGAGAGACAGGAGCGCAGAGAGAGACATGGTGGGAGGGCCAAACAGATGGACACTTGGACAGACAGACAGGAAGACAGACCTGCTGGCAGAGACGGAGAGAGACAAGCAGAGGGAGGTGTCTAGTGATGACCGTGATGACTTGACCATTCATTACACACACACCCGCACACGCACACGCACACACACACACACGGTGCACACACACACACGGTGCACACACACAGTGCACACACACGGTACACGCTCATAAGGGCACAGATACTGGGATACATGCACTGAAACACACGCACGCACGCACGCACGCACGCACGCACGCACGCACGCACGCACGCACGCACGCACGCACGCACGCACGCACGCACGCACACACACACACACACACACACACACACATATTTGTATTACTATACTTGTGAGGACATCGACATTTTAGGACGTCATTGAAGCCAAAAATTACTGAAGAATTACTGAAAGTTTGAAATTTGCTGATCTGCAAGCTCACAACGTGTTGTGCTGCAGCGCAACGTGGACTTGTAAATCGTATATTTTCCAGGGTGTGACAACAGCGCGTAACTAAGTATAAATCATGCATAACTCCAACCCCAACCCCTAAATCTAACCTCTAAATGACCATTTAATGTCCTCACAATAATGGCTGTTTCTCAAATTCCACTACAGTACTACTGTATACTTGGGCGGACATTTGGCCTCACAAGTATAGTAATACAAGTACACACACACACACACACACACACACACACACACACACACACACACACACACACACACACACACACACACACACACACACACACACACACACACACACACACACACACACACACACTCTCTAATGCTGCTGCATTAGATCTCTAATGTCCCATTAAGGATGCTGTACATGTGAGGTCACACCCTTCGCCACCATGATGTCATACCAACCACAGGTGCATGCGTGCGTTCATTCATAAATACTGGGTGCATGTCCACAACACACACACACACACACACACACACACACACACACACTCACACAACTATCCCCTTGGGAACCCTTTGCTCCTCCTAATGCATTCTGGGAAGTGTTAGGATGTTCAGTCTCAGATTTCCTCGCCCATCACTGATGATATGAGATGATAGGCGTATACATTTGAGTGTGTGTGTGTGTGTGTGTGTGTGTGTGTGTGTGTGTGTGTGTGTGTGTGTGTGTGTGTGTGTGTGTGTGTGTGTGTGTGTGAGAGAGAGACAAAGAGAACAACATTAAGAGAACAAAAGAAAGAAACGTGGGTAGAACAACTATTACAGATACATTAACTTAACCACTTGATCTCCAGTATCCATACAAAAGGTAGAGTAAGTGATATGTTTTGGTAAAAACTCAAACTCTATATTTTGTCAGTAATCATCACTATAGATGTTTTGTTCGTTCAGCAACAGGGATCTCCCCGTCTCTCCAACTCTTTAATAAACAGAAAATACATGTTCAGGTGGTTTGCCAATTTCATCCAATAAGGAGAGAATAGCAATTTATCAGCTTCAATATATAGTGTTCAAGTTTCAATTTTGTCTGCTTTGTGTCTTCTTATTTCACTTGAACATCCTTTATTCTGTATGAGTTCATTCTCCTGATTGGATAAAATTGGTATCCCGACCTCAACATACATTTTCTGTTTATTTTAAGAACTGGAGAGACAGGGAGACTCCTGTTACTGAACACACACTATAAATCACTTACTGCACCTTTAACTTAATAATCATCAATTAATTTCTGACTCCAGCTAGAACAGAACTCACAAATGTACAAATGTAACCAAATGGACCCTTCCAGGTGCATTTGTACACTCTCTGAGTTACCAATGGCTAAATGAACACTGATGATTTTACTGTGTGTATTGGTGCTGATGGTATGACCTCACGATGACGTGTGACATCATCAGAGAGACACGACCCGTTGCGATGTCGACCGGGTGAGTCATCGGAGGAAGCCCCCACCCCCCCCAGTCCAACACACACACACACACACACACACACACACACACACACACACACACACACACACACACACACACACACACACACACACACACACACACACACACACACACACACACAATGTTCTTACACAGAATGCTTTGGTTGTAAAAACCATGATGGGAATTCAATATGTGTTAGAAAGCAATGTACAGCAGCTGGTATATGGAACTGTGTGTGTGTGTGTGTGTGTGTGTGTGTGTGTGTGTGTGTGTGTGTGTGTGTGTGTGTGTGTGTGTGTGTGTGTGTGTGTGTGTGTGTGTGTGTGTGTGTGTGTGTGTGTGTGTGTGTGCGTGTGTGTGTGTGTGTGTGTGTGAGAGTTGAGGGCTAACGGAAGCTTCTGAATGTTCAGTGAACAATTATAGGGGTCTGCTGTCCTCCGGTATAATCCCCTCACACACTCCACTGCCCCGTCTGTCTGTCTGTATGTCTGTCTGTCTGTCTTTCAGGGCGACCCCTCTCTTTTGAAATGAGTGTCGCGAGGTAAGCGTGTGTGTGTGTGTGTGTGTGTGTGTGTGTGTGTGTGTGTGTGTGTGTGTGTGTGTGTGTGTGTGTGTGTGTGTGTGTGTGTGTGTGTGTGTGTGTGTGGTTTCATTCAAACGTCCCATTACAGTCCTACTGTAAAGGGATATTTTTGCATTTCTCTCAAATGCAAAAAAAACACCTAATCAATAAAAACAGATAAAAGACATGTGCATGCACACGTGCGTGCCCGCGCACACTTACACACACACACACACACACACACACAAACACAAACACACACGCTCGCACGCGTGCACACACGCACAAACTTTCTCTCACGCACTGAGGAAACATTAACATGTCTGTTGACGTGGCCAGAATAAATTGGTGAAATCAACTTTGTCCTGCAGATGTGTGTGCGTGCGTGTGTGTGTGTGTGTGTGTGTGTGTGTGTGTGTGTGTGTGTGTGTGTGTGTGTGTGTGTGTGTGTGTGTGTGTGTGTGCGTGCGTGCGTGCGTGTGAGCATGCATGCGTGGGTGTGTGTGTGTGTGTGTGTTGTACCTCAGGGTATTGTATGGTGGAACAGTGTGTCTGTCATGTGAGTGTATCGGTGCTGGGCAGCGGTAATAAAGCCCCAGGGCTTCGATCCACTAGTAAAGGCCATACCATGATAAATTGCCTATCACTGCACACACACACACACACACACACACACACACACACACACACACACACACACACACACACACACACACACACACACACACACACACACACACACACACACACACACACACACACACACACAGACAGACAAGCCACACACAGACACATGTACACTCACACACAGACAAGACACACACACACACATGCACGTGCGCATGCACACTTGCAAGAGGAACATTGTTGAGAGCTTATATACGTTAAGATAAGCCAGAACACACAGGCTGACTAGTCCTGTTGTAGAGTCTTACATTTCCAGGGCTTTATATGATCTAGTCTTATCATTGTCCCATTGAGGACCATCACAGTCAAATTTCCATTAACCCATTCAATCCGGGAACACATCTCTGTCATTTTAGATTTCTTTGGCCATTCAAAAATAGCAGATCTACAAGCTCATAGCACGGCACCGAGTGCCGTGCATGAGCTTGTAGATCTGCTATTTATGAAAAATCGTGAATTTAAAAAAAGATATTTGAATATATATATTTTTAAACGAACATTTTGTAACTCAAATCTTTGCTTCTGGGGGGGTCCCTGGAACAACATATTTTACAAATGTTCGCTTTAAAAAATACATATTCCAAGATTAGCAAAAAGTTTCACGATTTTTCAAAAATAGCAGATCTACAAGCTCCTAGCGTGGCACTCGGTGCCGTAACATTTTGAACACAGGCCTTTTACTTGTAACAGAGTATTTTTATATTGTGGTATTGCTACTCTTTACTTAAGTAAAACATCTGAGTACTATCTGAGGCATGCACAATGAAGTCTTATTTACATCGACCTTACATCTAACTGTGTATCGCATACCGTAACTTGTATGCATGCACACATGTGTGTGTGTGTGTGTGTGTGTGTGTGTGTGTGTGTGTGTGTGTGTGTGTGTGTGTGTGTGTGTGTGTGTGTGTGTGTGTGTGTGTGTGTGTGTGTGTGTGTGTGTGTGTTGTTGAGTGTAAACAGTGAGTCACCATGTTGACTCAGGCCTTACAGGAAGGTCATCCTGACATTCACGACAGCACACACACTTTTTTGAGGCGCTTATATCACTTCCTGTACAGTGCATGCTTACATCACACTGAGTCACATGTGTGTGTGAGAGCATCGACTAAACTCCTCAAATGACCTGTCTGCTACTAACACACATGTGTCACACATGCACACACAAACAAACCAGTGGTGTAAAGTAACTAAGTACATATACTCAAGTACAATTTTGAGGTATTTGTACTTTAATTTTCCAATTTCCAATACTTTTACTTCTACACCACTACATCTCAGAGGCAAATATTGTACTTTTACTCCACTACAATTATTTGAAAACTTTAGTAACTAGTTACTTTGTACATTTTGATTATTATTACAAAACATAACCACTTCGGCCCTATATACATTTCAGCCATTTGAAAAAAGCCGATCAACAAGCTCACAATGCGTCGCGATGCGGCGCATTGTGAGCTTGTAGATCTGCTATTTTCAAAAGACTTTTATATATTTGAAAACTTGAAATGGGACATTCTGCATAAAGAGTACTTTCTACTTTTGGTATTTTAAGAACATTTTGATACCAATACTTTTGTACTTTTACTCAAGTACATTTTTAATTCCAGACTTACTTGTAACAGAGTAGTTCTACATTGCAGTATTGATACTTTTGCTTAAGTAAAACATTTGAGTACTTTTTCCACCACTGACACAAACACACAAATGCGTGCGTGTACATACGCACTTACTGTATCAACCCCCTCTAATAAGTTAGAATTAGAATTGACTGTTATGATTGCTTTGGCTATTTGACACATTTAAAACTGGGAGCTTTCTTTCCCATTACCTGAAAGACGCTTAAATCTGACAGTAAATTATAATAATTTATAATTTTTCATTGTATACTGTAAAACCGTATGGAAAACTATGTGTGACTCAGCCTAAATTCTAGTGACATTTTCTATAATTTGGGGGTCAAGTCATAGGGGTGTTCATTTATATTCTATGGATGCGCTATTTTATTCAACAAGCAATTATCTCTGAAAGTCAGTTTGATGACAACATTAACCTGAACTAGTAAATGTCAAAATCTATTTTCAGCATGAAATATTGCCCCTTAAAACTTCATTTTGAGTTTTAACCTTATTATGTCCTCACACGACGAATGACAAAAATAGCAAGAATCCCAGAACCAAGCCGATATAAAAGCCCCGTTGTGAGCTTGTACCTTTGCTATTTTTGAACATGTTTGAATTTCTTTTACACATAAGGTAAAACTTATTATTTGGAAAAGTTTTGAAAGATTTTGAATCATTTTAGAAAAATGTTGACTGCTTATGACTTTCTGGGATGTACACTTCAGACTACACATGCACACATGCATGCACACGAGCATACACACACACACACACACACACACACACACACACACACACACACACACACACACACACACACACACACACACACACACACACACACACACACACACACACACACACACGTACCCATACAGTAGAAACGCACAGCACACACATTGGAGGTGTCAAGTGTGTTGTGTGTGGAACGGCGTTCCCACGGCGATAGCAAACAGTGGGTGCGATTGTTAACACATGTGCAGGAGCCAGGGTGTCGGCACGGCGACGGTGACATCATCACACCATGCCAGGAGGAGGCCAGCGCGCCCCTGTCCCTTTGATGAGGTCACCGCTGTCACAGCCAATCCTGGACCAGAGCCAGCGCGCCGGAAGACGGGCCAATAGCGACAGCTGTTCGTTGGGACACGACCCCGGCGTGCCCACCCAGCATGACGAGTTCAAAGTTTGAACATGATACTTCACCGGGCTGGCCCGCGTGCACGCGCACCCACACACACCCATACACACCCATACACACCCATACACACCATAGTCCCATACACACAGAAACAGAGACATACCGTATGCATAGAGACACACACACACACACACACACACACACACACACACACACACACACACACACACACACACACACACACACACACACACACACACACACACACACACACACACACACACACACAGACACACATACTGACACATGCACATTATGTGTGCAAACATACACAAACAGTGACACAGTACAGCTAGCTAAATGGTTGGTGATGTCATAGTGCCGTGGTTCTCAAAGTGGATTCCAGGGGCTCTCTGGGTTCCTTTAGGGGGTCTCAATTGACCCTTACAAGTCTGGAACTCTGACAGTGTACAACCAAATGGACCAAATGGACCCTAACGGGTCCATTTGGTTCCATTTGTGCACTGTCGGAGTTAAGGGGAGACCATTGTCATAGTGTACAGTAATAACACAACCTTCCATTGAACTCACTGAGTCTTTTACATTTTCATTGTGGGAATTGCAGTACAGTGAGTCAGCATCTGCAGACTGTATGTGGATACAAACACATTTTCATATGGCAGGGTGCGGTCATTTGAAAACCCAGAGGCATGCAGGCTCATCCTGGCTGCTTGTCGAAGTGTTCTTGAGCAAGACACTGAACCCCTAACTGCTCACGACGAGCAGGTCGCTGTGTGAATGCAAAGCACTCCGTAAAGCACTTTTGAGAACATTTAAATTTAACATTTATCACCAGAGGATAACTCATGAAGAGCGCATTAACCACTTGAACCGCAGTATTCATATTCTGAGGAGAACATTAGCCTAAAATAGCCGATCTACAAGCTCGCAACACAACGCATTGTGAGCTTGTC
>NC_139949.1:45227492-45237492 GCF_963454915.1 Gymnoscopelus microlampas | reverse complement strand
AAAAGCAGACCAGCGCCTACATGGGAAGAGTCACAGCTTCTACAGGAGGAGAGGAGACTACAGCGAGCTCTCCACGGGACCAGTGCGTGGCTGCTATGCTGACTGCTCCCCATTAGGACCAGTCCAGTGGTTCTCGTCAATGCCATTTTGATTATGCTTGCACCTCTTGGTTCTCCAACACCTCAATGTCACTAAAAACGAATAAGCTTCAGACCTCCCAAAACAAACTGATACGACTACTACTTGGCCTAAACCCCATGACCCTCCTGATTCCAACACACTTTTGCTAGTTTGGGATGGCTCAGGGTAGAAGACAGGGTTAAGCAAATATCATTGGGTTTGGTATTTAAGACACTAACTGCTCTATAGTACTTACTAACTGCTTCTCCAGAGTGAGTGACACCCACAGCCACAACACGCCTACAATCTGGTACCCCCCACATTTTGCACAAACATGGGAAAACATAGTGTGGAATGCCCTGACATCATCCATGAATCTAAAGGATGTGAATCACTGGCTTCTTTCAAAACTGGCCTGAAAAAGCATCTGTCGGAAAACTACAAGTGGAGATAGATATTGAATCCCCTTGAAATGGGGGGCCATACACTCCCGCTGTTTTTTCCTTTTTCTCCTTTGTAAATATAGCTAATTGTATCTGTTGATGGCATGTACTAATGTGTTAATATTCTATGCTCTGCTGATGAATTGAATACATACTGTAGGACCACGATGGAAACAAGTCCCCAGGGCCCCCTTTTAGCCCAAGTGTTTTACTGTAACTCCGTGCTGTTTACATTTTTGAGAAATAGTAAAGCATTAGATCAATCAAAAAAAGGACCCCCATAACTCTGAGAGTGTACACTCTTAGGGGTCCATTTGGTTTTTTCAATTCTATAAAATACAAGACTACCAGTAAAGAGAGTAACAACGGAGATACTATAATCAAACAAACACAAGTTTCCTCCCAAAAATGTGAGGGTTTTATATCAGGATAACTTGCTTGTGCATTGTGGTCCATAGTCACCGATACAAGCATCACAAATCACCGTCCACTCTCAGAGTGAAATCAACACTCAGGATTTTACTGTGAGTCATCTACTTATTCTCATATTCTCTGTCCTCTCTCTCTCTCTCTCTCTCTCTCTCTCTCTCTCTCTCTCTCTCTCTCTCTCTCTCTCTCTCTCTACCACCCTTCTCTCCCTCTCCACTCATCACCCCATCCATCTCTCTCTTTCTCTCTTTTCACAATGACATCATGGTAGCAAAGGAGCCATGCTGAGATGATCATAGTCAGACATCACCCCACACACACACGCACACGCACACACACACACACACACACACACACACACACACACACACACACACACACACACACACACACACACACGCTCGTTCTTCCTCCCTCCCTCCTCATCTCTCTCTTTCTCCAGAAAGCAGGAAAGCACTCATTCACAATCAACAACGCAGGTCAAAAATGTTGCATTTCTGCCTCTGTGTGTGTGTGTGTGTGTGTGTGTGTGTGTGTGTGTGTGTGTGTGTGTGTGTGTGTGTGTGTGTGTGTGTGTGTGTGTGTGTGTGTGTGTGTGTGTGTTGGTAAACTGGGTGTTCTGGGTGATTTGTCTAATAGTTCCAGTATGGGCCGTTATAAAGAGCAGACTGTTTAATTGTAGCCCGGACTTAACGAGCCTGTAATTACTGTAGCCTTGTAATGAGTGGCAGCTCGTTAACTGCTGACTAATCTGCACTCATTAGTTCAACACTGTCTGGCCTGCCTCTGAACCGCTATTCACACACATTCACTCGCTCACTCGCGTGCGCATGCACATACACACACACACACACACACACACACACACACACACACACACACACACACACACACACACACATACATATTCACACACAAACAGATAAATACACGTGGCCAAAACACGAGCGCACAGATTTTGTGAAATGTGTGTGCAAAATGACACCCCATGTCCATCGACGTGCACGCACACACGCATACTTCTGTATGCACGTGTGCATTTATAAGTAAGTCTTGTCAAGCCATGTGACCAATAGGGCCTATCTCCTGTAAATTCACGAACACGAACTGGACATGTCGCTAGTACTGTATGTCGCAGGGCAAGTGCCAAGCACGGAGGCATTGGGACACAGGCATTGGTATGACCCAGCCGGGGAAATCGACCTCCCAATTTCAGGGCGGACACACAAACCACATGGCCACTGCACTGTGTGAAATTGTGAAATTCCCTAGGGCATGGGTCTTCAACGTTTTCAGGCCAAGGACCCCCTAGCTGAGAGAGAGATAAAGCAGGGACCCCCTCTATATTATATAAAATTGTGTTTCAGATAAACGTTTGCTGCTTTTTTTCCCTCTACACCTACAACTCTTCGCCAAAAATTGCCGATGTACAAGCTCACAACGCCTCGCGCTGCGAGGCGTTGTGAGCGTGTAGATCGGCTATTTTTGGCTAAAGTTCTCCTTAGAAAAGGGATGCTAGGGTTCAAGTGGTTCATGTAAAAAAAGAAAAATCATATCACAAAGATTTGGCGGACCCCCTGTAGTAACTTTGAGGACCCCCTAGGCGTCCCGGACCCCCTGTTGAAGACCCCTGCCCTAGGGTCCCTATTCTGGGGGCAAAAATAGCAGATCTACAAGCCCGCGACGTATCGCAAGGTGACACATTGTGTATAAATCTGCTATTCCCGGTGGAAGTATTTCGCGGAGGGGGAAAAAAGCATGAGGCCTATAGTACAGACCCCTGTGGGACTTCGGTCAATGAAGTATGTAGGGTTTAAATCAGGGGTCTTCAACAGGGGGTCCAGGACCCCTAGGGGGTCCTCAGAGTTACAACAGGGGGTCAGCCAAATCTTTGTGTGATATTATTTTTTTTTACCTTAACCACTTGAACCCTAACATCCCTTTTCTGAGGAGAACTTTAGCCAAAAGTAGCAGATCGGCTATTTTTGGCAAAGAATTATAGGTGTTGAGGGAAAAAAGAGCAGACCAAGTAAACAAAAAAAAAGTTTAATCTGAAACACAATTTTATATTATATAGAGGGGGTCCCTGCTTCATCTCTCTCTCAGTTAGGGGGTCCATGGCCTGAAAAAGTTGAAGACCCCTGGTTTAAATGGTTAATTTGACAGTGACAGAGAACACATGGACGTTCCTACCTGTGTAGATGAAGCGGCCCGGCGTGCCCTTGCAGAACTGCTTGGACTTGTAGGACAGCGTCACCTCCACCACCCCTGGGATGTGTCTGGGAGGGGTCTGCACCCGGATGGCGTGAGGCGTGATCAACTACGGACAGACAGAGAAAAACATGAAAATGTTTGAGAACCAACTACTGAACTGAATTGTGAGGGAGAGAGAGAGAGAGAGAGGGAGCAAGAGATAGAAAGAGAAACCAGAAGAAATCATAGAGGTGCGCGGTGTATGGTTTTAGTGTTTCACACTGATGGGTTTTCGCAACGCAAGAACAATCTCGCGCTGATAAAGTTTCACAAATTGAATTTGAATTTTAGGATGGCGGCGGCGTGAGTTAAACAGAGCGCTGTGTGGGCTGACGGTTTACCACTAACTGACAGATTAATTTGACAATCTCTTTTGTCGCGCAGCTAACTCCTCTCATCCACAGCCACTCGGGATAAGAACCCTTATTTCCGGAGGACACAGGGAAACTTGTCACACGGTGTCAGAGGAGTGATAAGAGGAAATACCCCAAATGTGCTGTTGAATTTCAAACTGTCTGACGGCTGCCTGCTGCCTGATTATAGCCGGCATCCTTCCAAGGCAGCAGGTTTAACCCATTAAGACCTGAGGCCCATTCTACAAATGCCTTCTAAATCAGGGGTTTTCAAGCTTTTTCGTGCCAAGGACCCCCCCTCACAATGATATATATTTGGCCGCGGACCCCCAGAAGAGAAGATTTGTGTTTATAAAACTTATAGCTGCATTTTTTTTAGAACTACTGTTCTAAACCACTGTTCTAAATCCTAAGAGTTTTCTGAAAAACGTATGTTACTATATATACAGCTAAAGTCTAAAATGTCACAGATGCTTTCCTGATTTTAATGGGTTAATGCGAAAATGAACGGGATTTAGGGCCACAGCTATCAATGATTTTCTTGATTTTTTTTTTTTTTTAACAAGTAAATCGAGAAGCAGATTTTTATTTGTGCATGACACACAAGGGTGTTGCTTTTCATTTCACAATGTAATGCTCAGTCTGTGTGTCCTATGCAGCTGACATGGTTCTCCAAATAAATGGGAAGAGATGGAGTACCGTAGTATTTGTTTGCTAGTTAGATACGGCTGTCGTTAGTTAAACTGAATATTCCTCCTGACACATCCAGGAAACCCACATCCTGGGTTTCTGCTCACAATATTTGGGAATTTGGGGATTTAGTTGCCTACTTTTATGGAATCCTTTATTAAAATTGTCTCACGGGAGGACCGACCGACCACGTCGTTACGCTTATGTCACCATGTCGCCCCGTAGCAGCCCGAACCTCTAGTATAAACTACGATATTAAGATACGTAAAAAATAAATAAATCTTTCTGCAGTCTTTCCTACACTCCAATAACTTCCGAGACATTTAGTTCCCAGCTTTAAAATAACATTACTTACATTTGACAAATGTGCCGTCATTAAAATCATTTGATATAATAATGTTTGCACAGGACTGTGGGATATACTACCAAGGATATCGTTACTGTCGAAGTGGAAACCTAATATGTCCAAAACCATTACTTTTCCAGATTCAAATAAAAAAAAATAGCCGATCTACAAGCTCAAAACGCATCGCGTCAGATCAGATATTTTTGCCACTTTTGTGTGACACTGTAGTATGAAGTAGGGCATTATTTAAGAACAAACATAACAAATGTGTGTATGTTTGTTTACAAACAAACAAACATACGAATATCTTTGAAAGAATATGGAGATAAAAAGTTTGTGGTTGACAGCAACAATATGCTGCCTTCAAAATGGTTTGAAAGGAGGCACAGTTAGCAGGCACCTCCTGTGCAAACCTCCGAATGGGACAGTCGTCCATGCCTTCCTGCCTTCAAATGCTGCCTCAGAAAGCAGCAGTCTTTTTTTTTTTTTTTTCATTTGAGACGGAGCCAATGTATTGTCCCACGGCATGTGGACCAAACCCCACCCAACTGGCACTGGAGCAGGCTACGAAAACAAACAGGAAAAAACTAAAAGCATTTGCGTGTGACCTGACCCTGTTCCACACAGCTATAGACGCACAGAGGGGAAGACTACACACACACGCACGCGCGCGCGCGCGCGCACACACACACACACACACACACACACACACACACACACACACACACACACACACACACACACACACACACACACACACACACACACACACACACACACACACACACACACACACACAGAAAAAGACAGTCAGACTAAGAAATAAACCAATCGACAAAGAGAAAGACAAATGGGGAAATTATTATATATTATAGATAGACAGACAGACAGACAGACAGACAGACAGACAGATACACATAGGCAGACAAAGAATAATACCTGAAAAAGGAGGTTTTCTTTCGATTTCTGAGATATCATTATTTGATGAAAAGCATCAAATAACTCATAAATAAATAAAAATAAATAAAACCTAACTCACAGCAAGCTGATGGCTTCTTTTCAACAGGCATACAGGTACTTAAGCCTAAGATATAAAGGTTCATAAGTTAAGCTCATATTTTTTGAAAGATTGTGAACACTTCAAATCTTTGAATATCTAACTATATAAATGGCGAGCGACTTCCGCACCCTAGGTGCGACACCCCACAGCTCTGTTATCGAATAAACAACGCACCGCCAGACCACATGTCGCCAACTGACTCGCCACGGCGGCCGCGCTGAATTTACGCCTCGCGTAGGGGACCTCTCATTGCTCACTACACCTTTTCCACCGCGCAACATAATTAATTCTACTCACCAAATGTCAGACAAAACGGAAGGGGAGGCAGCTTCGTACCGTTTACCGTGCACACCACCGACACCGCACGGCGACGGGTTTCGCCGAAACAACACGAGCGGCCGCCATTGCACTCTGCCCATGTCCTCCACAACAGCACACACACAGCTCCTTTGCTTCAACCCCCCCCCCCTTCTTACGTACCTCCTTTGTTCCACCCAGGCCGTTACTTTCACTTCACTCATGTCTCGATCACAATATGTCCGTCCTTCACGTGCCATGTTCATCCCAAACACAAAAACAAACAGCCACAGCCACAGCACAGCACGCTGCCCAGGGTAATATGGTAAACAAACCTGCCTAGGTTCATGACACCACAGGACTCGACAGTGATGTCATCATTATGCAACCCGGAAGTACAAATACCAAGGATAGCTCAGTGATGTCAGTCGGGTTGCCAAGTTTGCTGCCAGGTTTTAAAAAACAAGCGACAGAAACAAGCAAACCGTGCATGAAAAAAAAAAAAACTGCCGAAGGGGTCCGCCATGTTCCAGGGGGGTCCCCGGGGGTCCCAACACTCACAGGGGTCGGCGGACCACCAGGGGGTCCGCGGACCACCAAAGTAACAATCACTATTAACATTTTTTCCACATTTTTTTTTTTTTTTTTTTTTTTTTTTTTTTTTCTTTTTGGACATTTTTACTCCGGCGATTTGGGTACCCCAATATACACGCACCCACGCTGGGCCCCGTGCGCGGCTGGGGTTGAGGGGGGCGTAGCCCCCCGAAACTCTAGTATATATATATTTTAAGCGAACATTTCTACCTCAAATCTTTGCTTCTTTGGGTTCCTATATAGCATAATTAAAACCTTTTCAGATGAGGGTCCACGGCCAAATACGTATCAATTTGGGGGTACTTGAGATGACAAAGTTTGAGAACCACTGTCGTAAGACCTCACTAACTCTAAACCCAGAGACTAAGAGAGAGTCTGTGTACACACGTTACTGTGTTAAAGTATGACTCTCAACACAGTAAACAAACCCTTCAGCTACTCTCTCTCTCTCTCCCTCCCTCTCCCTCCCTCTCTCTCCTTCTCTCTCCCTCTCCCTCTCCCTCTCTCTCTCTCTCTCACACACACACACACACACACACACACACACACACACACACACACACACACACACACACACACACACACACACACACACACACACACACACACACACACACACACACACACACACACACGCCCACTGTATGCATTCAAAAACATGCAGAGATAAATTGAACTCCCACGAGCACACGTAGAGTACATGCACCCACATCATGCACGTACTGTACACTTAGAGACACATGCAGATGGTCACGTGGGTTGATACTGTTGTTGTTGGATGCCCGCCACGGTTGCCACCGCACGCACGCACATGCACGTAAACGCACGCACGCGCACACACAGTTTGTGTGTGTGTGTGTGTGTGTTTGTGTGTGTGTGTGTGTGTGTGTGTGTGTGTGTGTGTGTGTGTGTGTGTGTGTGTGTGTGTGTGTGTAAGTGTGTGTGTGTAAGAGAGAGAAAGAGAGAGAGAGACAGAGAGAGAGAGAGAGAGAGAGAGAGAGAGGGAGAGGGGATACTTTAGGGAGGGAACTCATTAGGGAGTTAAACAAACACACGGAAACATGCACATACACAAACCTACAAACCTACAAACACACACACACACACACACACACACACACACACACACACACACACACACACACACACACACACACACACACACACACACACACACACACACACACACACACACACACTCGTTCGCTGAGTAAACAACCAGTAGAGCGGTTGAAACAACATGCAGGTCCTCTGAGAACTCTCTCTCTCTCTCTCTCTCGCTCGCTCGCTCGCTCACTCGCGCGCACACACACACACACACACACACACACACACACACACACACACACACACACACAACACACACACACACACACACACACACAGTATACTCAGACAGACAGACAGACAGACAGACAGACAGACAGACAGACAGACAGACAGACAGACAGACAGACAGACAGACAGACAGGTCTCACCTCACTCCAGACCAGCATGGTGCCAAAGATGACCTGCAGGCCGTCGAAGAAGTTGTCGCCTATGATGATCACTGTGGCCCCGCCTGTCGTCCAGCCCTCACTGGGACTGATGGCCTTAATGCATGGAGCTGCTGCATGGAGGAGAGGAGAGGAGAGGAGAGGAGAGAAGAGGAGAGGAGAGGAGAGGAGAGGAGAGGTTACACTGTAGCCCCTATATACTTTGACCTCTTTATTGATAAACATAAGTACAATACATACATTGTCACACAGTTATCAAAAGCATAAAACGCAAGAAAGCCAGCGGCTTATTTCCATTGCAGCCCTTTTACATTGTTCACAATTATGGGGTCATGCATGAGGTGATGAGTGCGTGTGTATGTGTATGTGTATGTGTATGTGTGTGCTTGTGCGTGTGCGTGTGCGTGTGCGTGTGCGTGTGCGTGTGCGTGTGCGTGTGCGTGTGCGTGCGTGCGTGCCTGCGTCCAAGCCCCCATTGGCGCAGGAACACCACACATCAGAAATATTACATAGAAACATACAGTAGCCTTAGTGAAAACCCCTCACAAATGTCTTTTTATGGATAAAATAAATGTGCCAGTTGCTGCCATGAGTTAAGCTTCCAAAAATGAGAGCCCCTCGCGGACACAATAATTTACTGGCCAGCATTAGGTCATTATTTGGTACGCAGAGGTAATTATTTAAGCTAAAACAATAGCACAAAAATGTCTGCGAGGTTTGAGGGCTTCTTTCACAATGCCAGAGAGCAATTGTTGAACATAATCGCTGGCATGGATACATGTCGTTGCTTTCAGGCAGAAACCTTGTAACTCCATATTTTTACTTATATGTTTACGTTTTGTTGTGAATGAATGCCCCACTTCATCATACAAGAGTGTTGCACAAAAGTAGTGAAAATAGCTGATCTACGAGCTCACAATGGCTCGCAATTTTAAACGTTTCTTAAAATAATAACAAAAAAGGAATGGTTTGGACTTACAAGGTATCCACCCGACAGGAATGATAAGCTCATGTTTTTTTCCTCATACTAAAGTACATCGCTGGCCGTTAGCTAGGTTTAAACAGGCCCCATGTAGCTTAACAGGACCCTCGAGTGTCAGATTGCCCGCTTATTAACGACCGATTCAACGTCCAAGTTTAAAGTCCAAGCTAAACATTTTGGTCCTGGCATCGGACTGGACATGCTGCGGGGGCTTCCCCCCGAGTCCGTGTCCAAATCTGAATGAGCGAATTAGCATGTGACGATTTCTCCATTAGTGATGTGAGACATGTCAACGACAGTCCAGCTGAGTCACGAGTCACTCTCTTGTCATATAGTGTGTCATCTTGCATGTTTAAAAAACTGCGGTTTAATCTTTCAACAGTTTTATCTGATTTCTTCTTCTTTTTAGCACCTACCCCCCTATCCCTCAAGAAGCCTTTCCTTTTGCCAGGCCACCATTGTAAATAAGAATGTTCTTAACAACTCTTTCACTGCCACGGACGACTTTTACGACTTTTTCGTTTTCAGTGGTTTTCCACCAGCTGGCGCTGTTCTCTAACACAAAAGTGACCATTTTCATCCTCAAGTCACACAGATCCAGGAGAGCACGTGCTCGATAGATCTCCACCACCATTAACTGCCTGCTTAGCGTATTTGGGGGAAGGGCTGTATCTTTTTTTTTTTTCCTGCATTTTTGACGAGACATGCTGTATTCAACAGCCTGTAACAAGCACACGGGGGGTCGCGATGACTTTGTTTTTTTTTCTTGTGCGAAGGCACAGTGAAACCCTCCGTGTTTAGCAACCGTTGGGGGAACGATCATACAGTAAATAAATATTCTGTGACTAGTTAAAAAGGTAAGTAAAGGTAATTCGCTGGCAGTGGGTGATTTATTTATTTATATATATATATCTGGCAGTCAAAAAGTTAATGACTT
>NC_139949.1:45214992-45222492 GCF_963454915.1 Gymnoscopelus microlampas | reverse complement strand
TGAAGTGTCTGGCTATATGGTCTCATCTAAATTATTAGTGCCGATCCCATATTTATGTTCTGCCAGACATGTCACCAGACATGTTCTGCTTAGACGGCGTTTTGTTCTACCTGCAGGTTATTCATTTAACCGCTTGAACTCCAGCACCCCAGCCAAAGAATTGCAGATCTACAAGCTCACAATGCGTTGCGTCGTACACTCACACTGTGTTTCGTTGCAGCATCAGTTGTAGATCTACTATTTGTGGCGATGTGATTTGGTGTAGACAAAAAAAAGAGGTCCAAGCACAGAGGCAACTCAGGTCAAGTTTACTAAGTCTATAGAGTTTTTTTTTTTAATTAACACTCATAATTTGACTGGGTCCACTTATCAGTGTGTGTGTGTGTGTGTGTGTGTGTGTGTGTGTGTGTGTGTGTGTGTGTGTGTGTGTGTGTGTGTGTGTGTGTGTGTGTGTGTGTGCACCCGCACGCGTGTGTTATCTGTCCGCTGTTCGATAGTTCCTGATAATGATGAGTCCGGCCCTTAATTACCTCCCAGCGAAACAGGGCTGTCTGTTTTTGGTTCCACTACAATAGAACTGCACAATTAGAGCCGGAGATACTGTCATACACACACATATGCACTCCCTCTGCCATACACACACACAAACACACACGCACACGCACACGCACACGCACACGCACACGCACACGCACACGCACACGCACACACGCACACGTGCAGCAGTAATAAATCTATCAGTATCTGGTGGGCGCCTCGTATCTGCACTCAGACTCAAGTGGCCTCTTCCTGATTGTGTTGTGGTGTTGAAGATAAGAGAACAAAGACTGCTCTGCTCTCATTCACCACCTCTCTGTGTCTCTCCTCACTCACACACACACACGCACGCACGCACGCACGCACACACATTTAATTTTAGTTAAATGCGCCGTTAGCCTGCATGATTCATGAATGAACTCTCGAACATTCAGCCAAAATAGCAGATCTACGAGAACACTTGTATATCGTTGCTCTCAGGCAGAAACCTCTTGTAGCTTGTAGATCAGCTATTTTCATAATTTTCAAATAATTATTTGAAAATTAGCCCACAACGCCTCGCAGCGCGAGGCGTTGTGAGCTTGTAGATCTGCTATTTTTGGCTAAAGTTCTCCTCAGAAAAGGGATGCTAGGTTTCGAGTGGTTACGGTAAAAAGAAAAATCATATCACATAAAGATTTGGCGGACCCCCTGTAGTAACTCTGAGGACCCCCTAGGGGTCCCGGACCCCCTGTTGAAGACCCCTGCTGTAAACTGAAAAAAGGGCACTTCTGGTCAAGAGGGCAAAGGGCACTTGCTCTAGCACCACCTAGAGTCTATCTGTGCACGTCCCTGCTCACTCACTCACTCACTCACTCACTCACTCACTCACTCACTCACTCACTCACTCTCACTCTCTCTCTGTGTGGTGCAAAAGGCTCCATGTTTTGTGTTGAATGCTGGTGGCCACTGGCGAGTGAAGAAAGAGACACACAAACAGACGCACAAAGAAGGACAGAGAGAGACGGACAGACAGACAGACAGACAGACAGACAGACAGACAGACAGACAGACAGACAGACAGTGGGACAGTGGGACATAGTGGTGTGGTGAGGTTACCTGGAACCTCCTCATGTCTCGGGGGTTCCCAGCGTTCTTTAGACAGTTCTGGTTGCACTTGAGGAAGAACTTGAGGAAGAACCTGGTGAGGAGAGAAAGACAGGGGGTGTGTGAGCACATAAAAGGAATTAAAAAACAACACCACATCACCCAAAGCCGCTCCGCAAGTTGTTCTTTTGTTCAAAGTTTTGCATAATCCCGTGGCAGCATCTTGTGCGTCCCCTGTTTGGGTGCTTTGGTCTTTCCACCATCTTGTGTTCTGATTTGAAAAGCAGAAATTAGGCAACGGAGGCGCCCCCAGACTATACGGTCCGATGCGCAAGTGGTTCCCCTTGATCCCAGCCCTAGAAATCACTCAAATCATTTGTAAGCTGTGTGGACCATATGCCATTGTTTCATACAAATACAAGAGCGCAGACCAGACCCTGCAGATGGCTGTCACACGCAGACAAACACGTCCAGCTTGTGTTTTCCTTGGGAGCCAGCTGGCAGGAGCAACGCTGCACATATGTACACGCACATATGTACGTACACGCATGCCCGCACGCCGCCCGCACGCCCGCACGCCCACAAACACACACACACACACACACACACACACACACACACACACACACACACACACACACACACACACACACACACACTGGTGAGCAAAACAAAGATATGTCTTCAATACTTCAATTGATGAGGTTTTTTTCCTTTTTACTGTACAGTCAAATCATCAGTGTTAATTTAACTCTGAGAATGAACAAATCTAACCAAATAGACCCTAAAGTTTCTGTAAATTAAAGGCCCTGTTCACATGTCGCCTGGTTTGGTTTGAATCCTCAGAAAAATCCTCTCTGTTCAATAAATGTACGGTACATTTCAACTATTACAGTAATACTGCGATTCCACATACTGTAGCAGCCCAACACCGCACCTTATGGCCTCGCACAGCCTAGCACAGCCTCGCACGGCCCAGCACCCAAAAGATCTATCGTTTCAATAGCACAATATAGTAGGCCTACCCCCTCTCAAATCCACAGATAGACTGCGGTCAAGTTAAGTACATACTGTAGGTGGGGATCGTTGCTTCTTGCCTAACAATGTAATATAGACAAGTGGTCAATTGTTCTGTACAAAATCACCTGCGCAGGCAGGCAGAACTCCAGCTATCCGTATGAACCAAATGGACCCTTACAGGAGGTATATAGACCCAGATTGTAAAAATAGAACCAAATGGATTAATAAAACTGTTTATTAACAACAAATGTAAACAAATAACTGCAAATTGAGTGCAAATCACAGAAAATCCAGTGCAAAATATATATACAAATAAAAAACAAAATCTTTGTTCTGAAGGCCTGGGTGAGAGCAAATACAGTGCTCACTATAGTCTACTGAAACATCATGACCACGGCCAATCAGTAGCAAGTAGCATTACACGTCACCCGTTTGGCCCTGTTTGGCCTGCCTCAGACCGCTCTGGGAGTGGGGCCAAAATTGGCACCATTTTTGGCCCCTTTCAGCCCCACTGAGCCCACTTTGGCCCGGGTCCTATTATGGAAACTACGGCACAAGCAGGCGGTGCGATGCGGGGACTGGGTATGCGTGGTGTCACTTAACCCCGCTGGCGCGACCAGCCATCAGCTGGGTGAAGCTGAAACGATCTTTCCCCCGCTGGACTGATAAAGGTTTACCTTTTTCTCCCCCTCCCAAAAGGAGCTTTACAAAAACCTTTACCTTTGCCCTCATTTAGAATTCCAGGATCTATGAATATGGAACTCATTATATTATATGAGTTTGATCCTCCAGAATGTGTGTAATCCAACGGTAATCCACGGAGAACACCAAACGCACCGCACATGTTGTGACATGTTATTTTTGGGGCCTTTATTTTGATGCAGTGGAGATTGACAGGAAACAGGGGAGAGAGTCGGGGAGTGACACGTAACAGTTCGGGAAATCGAACCCGGGACTCCCTGTCAGGCCGCATCAGAGCCTATAGAGTACAGAAGTCCTGACGTCACTCGCTCATCCCCAGGTTTGTAAAGTAATTTCTCTATGGAGAATAACATTGGGTCATCATAGAATCGTCTCATATAAGAATTGTGGTCCAAAAATAAACAAACTGTCAAAATGTCGATATTGTCAGGGAGGAGGTTCTGTATTGTTTATGATAGTCAGTCACTTATATTTGATACAGTCTGTTTCTGGCGAAAATTTAACTAATTCGGCGGAAGTAACATTATCGTTTTCTCACCGTCAGTTGATGCTTCATATCCATAAGAGTAAAACCGCCAGGGTCATTTGTTTATTTTTGGAACACAGTTCTTATTTGACGCGATATTAAATACATCTATGGGATTCAGAATGGGGGTGGAATACCGCGAACCAGGTAGACAAACCAAGGATGTGTAAATTACGTCAGACTTCGGTGCTCTATATGTGTACGCACCTTAACCGCCTTTGCCACGGCCCATATTGTGATATATGTGATTTTGTCCATAACGCTTAGCCCCCAAGTGAGTCCATATCGTGGTTTAGAGATGGTTATTGTGTACGATACACTTCAATGCTCTGAAGTTTTCCCAAGTCGCCTCCGTTCCCGAGGGGTTCCGGCACCGCAGCAGTTAACTGTTCACAAAGATGACAAGCCTTAAGTGTCATGATACCAGTGCAAAGCAGGAGAGCCCAGACTGTGTGTGTGTGTGTGTGTGTGTGTGTGTGTGTGTGTGTGTGTGTGTGTGTGTGTGTGTGTGTGTGTGTGTGTGTGTGTGTGTGTGTGTGTGTGTGTGTGGGTGTGTGCGTGTGTGAGTGCATGTGTGTGTGTATTTCTATACGTGTGAGGACCATATCTAACCCTAGCCCCCCACATATATAGTAAAATTGGATAAATTGACATTGTGATTAAAGAGAAATGGTTGTTTTATGGTTAAAACTTTTATAGTAATTACAGGTGAGTTTTAGGGATTTAGAGTTAGGAGTTATGCCTGATTTATACTTAGCTGCACTGCTCAGTGAGCTTGGAGATCTATTTAACTTATGGTTAAAAATGACAACCAAAAAAAATGTAATGCCATTCATAAAAAATGCCATTCTAAAATGTTGATGTCCTCACAAGTATAAAAATACTGGGGGGGGGGGGGGGGGGGGGGCAGTAAGGTATGCAGTTCACTGTCTCTCTCTCCTACCTCTCCTTCCCTCCCTTTAGCTTCCTCTCTCCATTGCTCGCTCTTGTTTTTGTGTGTGTGTGTGTGTGTGTGTGTGTGTGTGTGTGTGTGTGTGCATGTGCATATACAGCGTGTACGCGCGTGAACATCCAGTACACGTGCGAGGGTGAGTGTGTGGGTGTGACAGCGCGGCGCGGCCCATGGCAGGTCTGAGTGTACAGAACCAGGCGTTAATGAGCTGGGGGTCTCGTTAGAACGGCGGGGCTGTGGATTCCGCATGGCTAATTACCTTGACCCCGCGACCCCCGGGTGACAGCCTATATCACAGCGGAGGACAGACACAGTGACCCCTGTTGACCTCTCACTGTCTAGCGCTCTTCACAGCGCTAGCATAGCATATAGCGTTTTAACACCGCGGCACCTTGTTCAACCCCTCTGCTGTACTACACTGTAAGATGCTTTAACTCTGAGGGTTTGAAAATGGACCCGTTTAAACTACTTGGAAATCGTTGTCTCCATTTCTTTCTTTCTTTCTATTTATTCTTTGTTTCTTTCTTTGTTTCTTACTTCTTTTCTTTCTCTCTCTTTCTTTGGGTCTCACTGGGTCTCTCTTACATTATCTCTGTCTCTTTCTTTCTTTCTTTTTTTCTTTCTGTTTATTCTTTGTTTCTTTCTTTGTTTCTTTCTTTGTTTCGTGTTTAATCTTTCTCTCTCTTTCTGTGGGTCTCACTGGGTCTCTCTTAAATTATCTCTGTCTCTTTGTTTCTTTATGTTTATTCTTTGTTTCTTTCTTTGTTTCTTTGTTTCTTTGTTTCTTTCTTTCCTCTCTCTCTCTCTCTCTCTCTCTCTCTCTCTCTCTCTCTCTCTCTCTCTCTCTCTCTCTCTCTCTCTCTCTCTCTCTCTCTCTCTCTCTCTCTCTCTCTCTCTCTCTCTCTCTCTCTCACACACACACAAAAAGCGGCTGTGTAAATGGTTCAGCGCCTAGAGAGGCCAGACCGCCTCAGCGCTGAGAATTAAGCAACTTCTAAAGTTATGTTTCTAACTAACCTTTTCCAAAACGCCAAAAGTAAAGTAGACTCAACAAACTTTTTTTACCCCCTTTTTTCTCCCCAATTTAGTCGTTATTGCCAATTCATTCCTCCTCGCATACATTTCTGTGTGTTGTCAGTGCTGTTGTCAACTACCTGCCAGTGAGGAGCACAGTGGATTGGAAACCTACTATATTTGAGAATGTTCAAAAACATCGAAAATAGCTGATCTACAAGCTCACAACACGAGCTTGTGGACCATCTACGGTACTTTCGCCGCGCACCACCCTCATACAACTATGCGCAACTAAACTAACCTTTTCCAAAACTCCAAAGTACATAGAAATTCCTGTCTAACCAAAGGCAAGGACATCAAAGCGCTGTGATAATGAGGCTGAAATGTGTGTCATGTATAGTTCCTCTAAGAACTTTCCGTCGCGATTCAGTCCCAGGGTTTTTACCTATTTTAATTATTATCAAATTAGGTGGCATTCACCTTAGAGCCCTGCCTATTTTGAAATTCTCTATCTTCAATCGTTTCATCCGTAGCCGGTGAGACCGTTTTCAAGAGAAACCTATTCCGCATTTTAATGCATACAGAAATCGTTGCTGTGCGCTGGAAACCTTGTACGTCCAAAACGGTTCCTTATTTATCATTATTTTTAAAACATTTTAAAATAGTGAAAATAGCCGATCTACAAGCTCACAACGCAACGCCTTTGTGGGCTTGTAGCACTGCCGTTTTCACTACTTTTGTGCGACACTCTTGTATGATGAAGTAGGGCATTCATTCACGGAAAAACATCAAAATGTGAAACATGGAGATACAAGGTTTTTGCCCGACAGCAACGATATGCCATCCCGAACCCCCACACGCTCTCTGCTGACCCCAGCTTTGGTGTAATCAGTGCCATTACAAGAAGACCCTACGGTTTCACACACACACACACACACACACACACACACACACACACACACACACACACACACACACACACACACACCTTTTGCTTACACAGAATTGATAGGGTGGTCCAAGTCACTGGTCGTTAAGAGGCCTCCAATTAAACAGGGCAATTATCAGAGACTGTATGAGCATGGAGGAGGGGAGCACACTCTAACTCTCTCTCTCTCCCCTCTCTCTCCCCCCCCCCCTCTCTCTCTCTCTCTCTCTCTCTCACACACACACACACACACACTCTCTCTGCTTATATCCCTGAGTCCGGTCATGTTCAAGTGATAACAGTGCGGCGGTTGACCTTTGCTATATTGCAGTATCTCACACTCACTCACACGCACACACATGCACGCACGCACGCACACGCGCACACACACACACACACACACACACACACACACACACACACACACACACACACACACACACACACACACACACAGTGACAGACCACTACATCAGATGCCATGGTTAAACATTCTGCCACCCACCAGAATGCATTCTTATTAAAATCCTGAGTAAAAGTAAAGGAATACTGGTATAGTTCAGTATTCAGTAATGTTTGGTGTTTAGTTTATTTGAAAAGCAATTGTTGTGGAGCTATGTTTGGCTTGTTAAATCACGGTGTGAAGCTAATTTGTAAGAAAATCTTATTTAGAGCAGAGTAGTCGTTCTCTAAAAGGGGAATTGAAACAAAAATGGACCAAAAAATATGGACCAA
>NC_139949.1:45204992-45207492 GCF_963454915.1 Gymnoscopelus microlampas | reverse complement strand
TAGCTCCCTGTTGATGGTCCAATTGCTGATGGCTCTTGGTATCGGTGTGTGTTCATTAATATTCTCATTAACTCAACAATGAGATCTCCCACTCAACACTGTGGTTGATGTAGGTGATCAACTCCATTATTTAGGTTAGTAAGAATATGTGAATAGTTTCAGTTCTGATGGGCAGTTTAAAAGTTTAAACCCCCTGGATATTTTGTGCTAAGTCTTGCTGACTGACTGACTGACTGACTGACTGACTGACTGACTGACTGACTGCTGACTGTGAGGTTCAATTCATGAAGGTCTCACAGGCAATTTTATTACCTGTGTAGGCCCTATAAAGAGAAGAATGCATTCGCCATCTGTTTTGAATGAGGGATGTCATGTTTTGCAAATAATTAAGTTTACCTAGACTAAAGGTAAAACCATTTCTTAATTCCATTTAAGGATGTGTTTTCCCTATGATTTATAATTATAAGTTATGGGCCATGACGGAGGCGCGCCGACTCAGCAGACCTTAAGGCTGAGGAGACGCCCCCTCGCGCCTCCAGGCGCGAGTGGCCGCGTCGACCAGCCGCTGGGCTGCTAGTCGACTCAGCGCCGTCCGAGTTATGTACCGATAGGGACAGAATCGTAAATATTATTGGTGCGGACTGCGTTTGTTCCACTGACTGCGTTTATCCCAACTACCACTCAAAGTGGCTCCTGGCCCACTGCCTGGATGAGGCAGCCTTATTTTTTAAAGCTTTGTGCTTTCTATTAGACTGTGCAGGGCAGAGGCGTCTAATCTCTGAGTCAGGGTGACCGCATACCCTCGGGTTAAAACTATTTCCTAATTCCATTTAAGGATGTGTTTACACTATATTTTTTTTAGGACTATGGGGTAGATACTGAAGGGATACAGTTTTGGAAACAAGTTAGCATATCCACAGTTCTGATGTTCACACCTCCAATTTGGAAGACAATTAGCTCCCTGTTGATGGTCCAAATGTTGATGGCTCTTGGTATCAATGTGCCTTCATTGATATTCTCATTAGCTCAACAATGAGATCTCCCCCACAACTTTGTGGTTGATGTAGGTGATCAACTCTATTGTTTAGTTTAGTAAGAATATGTGGATAGTTTCAGTTTTTTTGGGCAGTTTAGAAGTTTAGGCCTCCTAATTCAATTCATAAAGGTCTCACAGGTAGTTTGTGGTATTACCTGTGTAGGCCCTATAAAGAGAAGAATGCATTCGCCATCTGTTTTGAATAATATCATTTAAAGATGTGTTTACACTATAATTTATAACTAAGGGATAGATGCTAAAAAGTTACAGTCTTGGAACCCAGTTAGCATATCCACAGTTCTGATGTTCACACCTCCAATTTGGAAGACAATTAGCTCCCTGTTGATGGTCCAATTGCTGATGGCTCTTGGTATCGGTGTGTGTTCATTAATATTCTCATTAACTCAACAATGAGATCTCCCACTCAACACTGTGGTTGATGTAGGTGATCAACTCCATTATTTAGGTTAGTAAGAATATGTGAATAGTTTCAGTTCTGTTGGGCAGTTTAAAAGTTTAAACCCCCTGGATATTTTGTGCTAAGTCTTGCTGACTGACTGACTGACTGACTGACTGACTGACTGACTGACTGACTGACTGACTGACTGACTGACTGACTGACTGAGCGAGCGAGAGAGGGGGAAGAGAGTGGTCGCAAGTGTAAAAAAAAAAGACGAAAGAAGACACAGAGGGAAAGGAGGGAGTGCGAGGGAATGTTAGAGAGAGAGAGAGAGAGAGAGAGAGAGAGAGAGAGAGAGAGAGCGAGGGAGTTATGCGCGAGAACAAGACTTGAGAGCGAGCGAGCGAGCGGAGCTCCCGAACGAGCGATGAGTTACTTTCCATAATGACGGTTGATATGCAGAGGGGGTAATTGATAGCTGAGCCGCGGCCCCCCTCCAAAAAAAAAAGGAAAAAAAAAACACAGCCCGGCTTGGCTGTCAATCACGGCTCATCTCCCCGGAGATATGCTAATGATGGTGATGATGAGGGCCTGGGCTTCATATCGCTATCATTACTATTAATGCTGTCATTGTTGTCATCTTCTCCACACGTTGGACTGACATAGAGGCCAGGACAGGACAGGGCTGGAGCCAGAGATTTAACTACCTCCTGGTTACTGTATATTACTGTATGTCGGGATTGGCACTATAGTGGGTTTGGGGGTAAAAGTTATAGGCTGCTCTATAAACTTAAGCCCTGGCATAATACTTCATTGACGATTGACGAATAGTGAAAATAGCCGATCGTCAAGCTCGCAATCAATGCAATGATGCTGCGACCTGTTGTGAGCTTGTCGAAAATATTTAGTGTAGATTGAGAAAAAAAGAAGCGGGCCAGTCAGCTAAGTACTGTATATAGGATTTACCTCTATGTTTCCATTCAGACATTGGGACAAGCACACAGTAACATTCAGAGAGTGTTCATTTAAAGGTAGGGTAAGTGATATTTTTGGGTTAAAACAAA
>NC_139949.1:45197492-45199992 GCF_963454915.1 Gymnoscopelus microlampas | reverse complement strand
TCCACTAATATTCAGGATGACAGCTCAATCCGAATAATAATGTAAACACCTCAATTGGAAGAGAATATTCCAATTCGATCCAGTCAGAATATTCTCTTCCAATTCATTCCATTTCATGTAAAATGAGGAATACTTTTATTTGGCGTCCATGTAAACTGTTGGGTTGGAATCTCTGATCGGAATGATTTAATTCTGAATGAATTATTTATTGTCCATGTAAACGCAGTGACATGCAGTGGTGGAAAAAGTAAAAAAAACGTTTTTTACTTAAATAGAAGTATACTGCAATATTACTCTGTTACAAGTAAAACATTTCGGAATTCACAATTTACTTGAGTAAAAGTACAAAAGTATTAAGTACATCAAAATGTACTTAAAGTACCAAAAGTAGAAAGTACTCATTATGCAGAATGCCCCATTTCACAAGTTTTCAAAAAAATCTTTTGAAAATAGCAGATTTACAAGCTCACAATGCTGCGAGGCATTGCATGGCGTGTGTTTGTGTGTGTGTGTGTGTGACAATGTCCTTTATACGTCTGGTCAATGCATTTCAATATGAACGCACGTGGACAAACGTAATCTTTTTCCGCCCAGAGCGGAAATAAACCTTTGCGCGTGCGAGTGGAGCGTCCGCGCGCGACCAGTGATATCGGCTGCATGCATTAACATGGAACAGAAAACAATCAGTCTGTGCGAGTCTGTGCGCTTATGCTTGCGCGCCTGGTGGGTTTCAAGGGTTAGAGTGTAGATCGGGATCCCACATATAAAAGACAGGAGTCCGTGACCTATTGCATAGGAAACTGAGGGTCCTTTTTAAAAAAAAACGTTCTACCCCCTTTTCTCCCAATTTAGTCTTTATGTCAATTCATTTACGAAGTTCGAATTTGGAGACAGCAATGAAATCCAGCTACAGTGTTAATTTTGACAGCACATTTTTTATTTAGTTTTAGCCATATTTTTTTTAATCAAATTCCATTTAGTTCTAGTCATATTTTAGTCATCTGAAATGTTTTAGTTTTTGTCTAGTTTTAGTCGACTGAAAAAGTACAGTTGATTTAGTCGACTAAAATGTATTTTGGCGGTGCCTTGATGGCGTCGTGTAATGCCAGATTTTACACTTGGTTTCATGCTGAAAATAGCCGATCTACAAGCTCACAACGCGTGGCACGCCGCCGCAGTGCTATTTTCATAGCGCAACACCGGAACGCAGCCAAACTGTATTGTTAATAAAAATGACTTGTCTTTTAGTTCTACTGGATCTCGTCTCCACTGTAGTCCCTCCCTAACATTTTACTCTAGTTTGTATTTGTTGATGAAATTGTCAATATACTTAGTCTTAGTTTTAGTCATTGTAGCTTAGTTTTTATTTTAGTTTTTATTTTAGTTTTTATTTAGTTTTATTTAGTCAGTGAAAAAAGGTAGTCGACGAACATTTTTCGTCATAGTTTTAGTCGACAAAATCAACACACAAAATGTCTAGGTCAGGGGTCTTCAACAGGGGGTCCGCGACCCCTAGGGGGTCCGCAGAGTTACTACAGGGGGTCCGCCAAATCTTGGTTTGGTATGATATTTTTTTTTACCTTAACCATTTGAACCCTAGCATCCCTTTTCTGAGGAGAACTTTAGACAAAAATAGCAGATCTACAAGCTCACAACGCCTCGCGCTGCGAGGCGTTGTGAGCTTGTAGATCGGCTATTTTTGGCAAAGAGGCTATAGGTGTAGAGGGAAAAAAGAACAGTAAACGAAAAAAGTTGAATCTAAAACATAATTTTATACAATATAGAGGGGGGTCCCTGCTTCTTCTCTCTCTCAGCTAGGGGGTCCTTGGGCTGAAAACGTTGAAGACCCCTGGTCTAGGTGGAAAGTGTAACTTTATGAAGTTAACAGTGAAAGCATTGGGGGGGGGGGCTTTGATGTGGAGTGTATGGACTTCACAGGATCCGTGTCACTGGCTCTCCAACATTCCCAAGAACCCATGCTTCCTCTAATGACACTGTAGCTCATTACATGTAGCTGTTAACGGCTAATTAATGCACTGGACACATGCCCGGCTAATTAAGACTATATCTGTGTGTGTGTGTGTGTGTGTGTGTGTGTGTGTCTGTGTGTGTGTGTGTGTGTGTGTGTGTGTGTGTGTGTGTGTGTGTGTGTGTGTGTGTGTGTGTGTGTGTGTGTGTGTGTGTGTGTGTGTGTGTGTGTGTGTGTGTGTGTGTGTGCTTTGAGGCGTTTTATGAGTTAATAGTTTAATGACAGGCTGTAAGGGATACCCTCATCTCAATAGGCGATGTGGCAGGTCCTCTACCAGCGACACGTGCGCGTAAACGCGCACGCACACACGCAAACACACACACACACACACACACACACACACACACACACACACACGAACAAGAACGTGCACACACGCGTGCGTGTGAACACAATTATGACCAACATCTTTTTCACAATGCTCTTATGGTTGCGCAGAGTAGCCCTTTAATGCATCTCACACGCACACAA
>NC_139949.1:45172127-45174627 GCF_963454915.1 Gymnoscopelus microlampas | reverse complement strand
GTGTGTGTGCCTGCGTGCAGAGGGGCCATTTGTGAAATGCGGGAGGGGGAGACATTTTCTAAACCACTTAACCACTTGCTATAGTGTCTTGTCTGTTTTCTGTTATTGTGGGGAAAGCTTTCGCAGAAAACAGCCGATCGACAAGCTCACAACGCGACGCAAAGCTTGTCGATCTGCTGTTTTCAGCGAAATCTTTCCCTACAATACGGATGCTTGGGCTTAAGTGGTTAAAGCTCTATATACTTTGTCATACGACACATAGCTGAAATAGCCCATCTATATACAAGCTCATAATGAGTTGCAATGTATAAGCTTGATTTGCTATTTTCGCTATTTTTGAAAAAATTGCCCCAAATACGGAAGCCAGGGTTAATGTGGTTAAAGGAACAGAACCTGGCGTGTGCCAGATTTTGTGAGAGAAACAAGCAACCAGCATCATGTCGTTCTGCAATAGCGGTAGCTCATGCGGGACATTCAGCGCATGTTTGAGTATCATGAGACTCCACGATGAGTATTAGGGAGGAAAAAAAAAAACTTAGCATTTGTGAAAATAGACGATTTTCACTCTTACGAAATGACTTACACACGTCTCCCATTATGCCGCTGCAAGGGGTCTGCAGAATGGACAACAGGGGCAGATCTGGAAATATTTTGTTGGTGAGTGATTAGCGACAAATCAAACATCCAACCTAAAATGACCGGAACTCTCCTTTAACATAATTTTTTCAATAAATGTTTTTAATCGTGATATAATCAAACATAAATATCAAACAGAGCCATCAGACAGTCTTGCAGTTCCCAAAAGGGAATGCATAATCTTTATATAATTCAGTGTGACCAGAATCTGGGATAAAACATATCCCCACTGTCACTGGTGATAACAAAAATAATATGAATGACAAGACATGGGGATATCAAAAGAAGCAGCCCCCCCCCACTCTGTGTGTATAAGCTATGTGTGCGTGCGACGGTATGCGCCGCGGTCTTTAGCAATAGCCGTATA
The DNA here is from genome assembly GCF_963454915.1 of Gymnoscopelus microlampas. Taxonomy (NCBI): domain Eukaryota; kingdom Metazoa; phylum Chordata; class Actinopteri; order Myctophiformes; family Myctophidae; genus Gymnoscopelus; species Gymnoscopelus microlampas. The sequence continues at coordinate 45,173,624 of NC_139949.1, read as the reverse complement.
GTAGAGTGTCTGTGCTTCCCGGGCAGCGGAGGTACGAGATGGCGCGCTGAGTGATGGCCGCAGTAAAACGGTCGTAAAGCAGCGTGAGCGATGGCTGCTGTCGACGGGGCCAATTGAGCGCGTGACATCAGCCACGCCGCGCTGACAGAGTCGCACAAACAGTAATGACAGCATGGCCACGCTGCCGAGCTCGGGCTATCTGTTACTTGACTGACACACACACACCACACACACACACACACACACACACACACACACACACACACACACACACACACACACACACACACACACACACACACACACACACACACACACACTTTTTACCTGTGTCTGATTTCTAATACATCTACAGGTACATTCATTCCCTGAGACCTAATGTTAAATTTAACCATCTCAATCTTTTCCCATTTTAAATGAATTGCAGGTCATTTGAGCTGCATTAGGAAAGACTGAGATGACTTGGGTTATACCTGATCTGCATCTAGCATGCAGATCTTCAAGCTTACAACACGTCGTGTTGTAAGCTTGTAGATCTGCTTATTTCCTGCGAAGGTTTTCCCCAGAATACGGATGCTGGGGGGGTTTTAAGTGGTTAAAAAAGCTGCATGACGTGAATGGATGCCAGGTTTCGTCCCAGGAGGACATGTCCCAAAGAAATGGATTCGACACACACACACACACACACACACACACACACACACACACACACACACACACACACACACACACACACACACACACACACACACACACACACACACACACATCTTGAAGCGCAAGTCATTAGAACATCCAGCCCTCATATTGAGATGGTCAACTTCTAAAACCAACCTATCTCTCTCGCTAAACACGCACACATACACACACACACACACACACACACACAGACACACACACACACACACACACACACACACACACACACACACACACACACACACACACACACACACACACACACACACACACACACACACACACACACACACACATATAGGGGTCCCATGGGAGCTAGTGTCTGATAATGAGACCCACTATAGCAGAGACACACAATACGTCTCTAACTCCAGTGTTAATCACATCACTGAAGTGCATTCCAGGATGTGACATCAAAAACACAAGCTGAACCATCTGTCTCAACAAGTTGAACGAATAACAAGGGCCTTTTGTTACAATGCCTTTAAGCCACCTTATCATCTGAAACACAACGAATGTATTTCGGTCAAAAGCCATTTATTGCAGTGATATCGAATGGTATTACTTGGCGTTGTGGCCCTGCTCCCGTGACACTATACAGAATAATCTGCGCAAGCGTGACATAGACATGGAAATAATAATATGACGTATGAACGCCTCATAGGGGCAGGATCTAAAGATACAACAAACGTAATAATACACAATAATACATTATCGTCTCTGTCGGATGGAAACCAAACTGAATGTCCAAGACTGTTACTTTTCAGGATACAAATTCAAAAATAGCAAAAGAAATAG
>NC_139949.1:45142127-45162127 GCF_963454915.1 Gymnoscopelus microlampas | reverse complement strand
TCAGCAGTTCTACAGTGCTGTTAATATTGTTCTAGTATCTTAAGAGTTAAATTGACACTGAGAATTTTACTGTGCACTATAGCTGAACTAAAGGGAACTCTGTGTGATATCTTTTGTCTGAGAGAGTAAAACCGGACATCTTAAACGCTTTCTAACCTCGTAAGCCTGTTCTGGTCCTGTGGCCCTCGGGGTCCCCAGCCAATATAAACAGCAATAGTTCTTATTTGACGTGGGGATGCACCTGGGACCTGTCTCCTCATGCTAGTCTATCATATTCCACCTTGTCGACACTTGTGCACCTCTTCATGCTATTGTTGCTGTTATTGACTGCCGTAACTCAAGTTCACCTTGGGGACTGCTACGATTTTAGGTTGTGTTACATTATGTTATGTCATCTTTTGTCATCTCCCCTCTCCTCTCCTCTCATCTCCTCTGAGGTCACAGCGCAACATTTCCACTGTCTGTTTTGCAGGGTCTTTAATTATCATTCTTGGAAACAATTCCAATCACCGTGTTTTGTCCTGTTCATGCAGGACATACCGGGTCATCAACCTATAAATTGCAGAAACCTGTGTGTGTGTCTGTCTGTGTATCGGCTTCCCTGATTGGCCAACCCAAGCCAATCGGCTGAACAGATTGGCCAAGCTTTGCATCACGTCAATATACAGTAAGTGTACGTACGCACACACATGCATATCGTCCTTGTCGGTGGAAACTTTGTATGTCCAAACCGTTCCTTTTTTATCATCATTTGAAAACATTTGAAAACAGTGAAAAGTGAAAAACCCTATACTTTTGTGTGACACTATTATACGATGATGAAGCAGAGCATTCATTCACGAACAAACTTACACATTTGAAAGATGGACATACGACGTGTCTGCCCGACAGCGAACATACAGTATAAAGGTAAATACAGAACACACTCTGTACACACCCTAGGGTTAAATTAACACTAAGGATTTGACTATTAACCCATTAAGACCTGAGGCCGATTCTACAGATGCCTTCTTCTCAAACTTTTTCACAATTCAAAATTATTCAAGATTTTTCAAACACTTTCAAGATTTTTCAAAAATGTTCAAAAATAGCCAATGCTAAAATCTAAAATGACACAGATTCTTTCCCGGTTTTAAACAGTGCTTCTCAAAGTTCGGTCCGGGGACCCCCCAAGAGATCCTTGGGGGGTCTTAATCCATATTTTATACTTTAGCTATTCAAAAATAGCAGATGTACAAGCTGCTATTTTTTTTTAAATCTTGGATAATTTAGAATGTATACTTTTTTTTATACAAATCTTCTCTTCTGGGGGGTCCCTGGGAAAAAAATATTTTCATATGTGGGGTTCGGCGCTGCCAAATACATAATAATGTTTTATTAGTACATGAATAATACAAATATCAATTTGGGGGTCCTTGAGAACCACCACATTGAAAATCCGTCCAGAGCGACAGTTCTGTCCTAGTTTGAGTGGTGTGTGTGTGTGTGTGTGTGTGTGTGTGTGTGTGTGTGTGTGTGTGTGTGTGTGTGTGTGTGTGTGTGTGTGTGTGTGTGTGTGTGTGTGTGTGTGTGTGTGTGTGTGTGTGTCTGGGCTTATGTGTTGTTTAGGTTGGGTGTAGCAGAGTTCCAGATGTTAAAGTAAAGAGGCCGTGTGTGAACCGCTCTGGGAGGGGGGTGGGGGGTTGGGGGGGGGGGGGGGGGGGGGGGGGGGGTGGACAGGAAGTATCCCACGGTATCCACGGTAACCCTGACATTCCATCCCAGCCCCGTGCTCCATGACATCTCCCACAATCCACTCTGCCCGAGAGCACGGGGCACGAGCTCGCGCAGACCATCGCATGTGCTCGCGCACGTACACACGCACGCACGCACGCACACACACACACACACACACACACACATACACACACACACACACATAACAGATACAAGTACAAGGGATACTTGTATACATATATATACATATATATATATATATATATAGTATACATATTGAATACAGATATACTTCGTCATTGTATCTCACTACCTCCTCATTGAGCAGATGTGTTTGCGCGCGCACACACACACACACACACACACACACACACACACACACACACACACACACACACACACACACACACACACACACACACACACACCCTCCAGGCGAGTACATAATGGAGTGTGTGTAAGCTGAGACCTTTGTGACAGCCGACAAGAACAGAAGAGTAGGGTTGTGGTGTAAAGATACTAACATGTCCCACACACACACACACACACACACACACACACACACACACACACACACACACACACACACACACACACACACACACACACACACACACACACACACACACACACAAGCACGTGTGCACGCCCGCACATGTACATATACATATAAAGAAACACATGCACATGAAAGTTAACACATACACACACCCACATACACACACACACACACACACACATGCATGTGCACAGGCACACATGTAAATGAACATACAGGGACATACACACAAATGAAAACCCACACACACTTGTCTGCTCTTTGAAACCGAGTGTTTATCCATAACATAAAATCGCTCTAAAGACAAAAATAAGGTAATAAAACATGGAGAGGAGAGGAGAGGAGAAACTTCTGGTATCATATCTATATCTGTCTGCTTTCTTACATGATGTGTCAGCAACTAAAATAGATTGTTGGAGTTCCTGGAAATACATGACTATTATCATAATGTTCAGTTCTTACATCCACAACATTACAGTCAAACCATTAGTGGAGCAGAGAGTACAGGGCTACAGAACGTGTCGCAGACTGAGATACACGACCAACCCTGGTATGCATGCCACAGTTCTACTACCAGAGACTGCATACGGCTAACCGTATGCTAGCATGATGCTACACTCCTCAGCCATACAGGCAGATATCCAAACCCCCTTAAAACAGATATATGTTCACAGCATCGCTGAGCAAAACTTTAACCGTAAGCCTGTTACAGCGTCACATTATCACTCCCAAGTCTTCATATATTGGCGCTTGGTCAACAACCTTTTGCGTCTGATAAGGCAGTGGTTCTCAAGCTCTTTCATTTCAATTTGTACACTCTCAGAGTTGTCTTTGTACGCGTTTTGTATGCTCTTTGTACGCTCTTTGTGCGCTTTTTGTACGCTCTCATCACACCGCTTCTGACATCGTCGTGGCACTTGTTTTATACGTTTGGATTCGTTTCCAATGTATTTAATAGGGTTCTCAACGTTGAGTCTACATGGACTGCATTATGTGTCACGTTGAAGGTTGAAAATTAACGCTAAAGGGAGTGGACAGAGCGTCAAGAGGGGTACATGGCACATTTAGTGACCGGCAATGAACCGTGGTCCTCCTGACTCCTGACCAAGCGTCAGGACGTGGTTAGTTAGTTGGGAGGGAGAATATGTTGGTCACGAAATGTTGTCATATCCGTTTTCCCCCCCTAAATATGATCCTAAGTTACATCAGTCGGAAGCCCCCATGGGAACACATTTTGAGTTACATTGGAACTGAAGAAAGAGGGTGTTTTAAGCAAGGTCACAGTTTTAGTGGTCTCCACTGTCAACAGTGAGGACTGAGGAGAACTGGGAGTGTTTGTAGAGCTCCATAAAAATCGACTTTTATACTTTTTTTAAATGACTTAAACCCTATATACGTTTGTCTCCCCCTAGGCCAGAGGTCTATAATAGACCCCCCCCCCCCCCTTTTTCCATCTACACTAAATATCTTTGCCAAAAATAGCCTATCATGTTTTGCGAGCTTATAGATTAGCTTGTTATTTAACCAAATGTTCGCCTATTTTTGCCAAATGTTCACAGGTTGACTTGGCTTTCCCAGAATAGGGACGCTATAGGGTTCAAAAGTTTGTATATGTTGACTATGAACTGTGGAGTGGTTTACTTGATCGCCAAAGTTGTAGCTTATCTTTATTGTCATAACAGACTTACTAAGTATGGTTAAGACTATGACACTGAGAGCTGCTGGTCTATTACAGCAACATTCTGAGTGTTCATAAGTGTAAAGATGGACCAGAAGGGTAAATTAGAGTTAAATTAGTTTGGCTGTTCTAGGATTTCACAAATCTCGCTCTAAGCTTTTCTTCACAAAATAACGGCAGCGACTATATTAACATAAAGATATAAATGCACACAGAGAGTTAAAATAACTGCCAAGGAGACATCACATAAAATGAGGTTGGATCTCTTTTTTCTCTCTCTCTCTCTCTCTTTTTCTCTCTCTCTCTGTCACTTTTTTCTTTGCTCATGACCCATTTTCTCCTGTACTGCAGCAGGAGAGATGGAGAGACAGAAAGAGAGAGAGAGAGAGAGAGAGAGAGAGAGAGAGAGAGAGAGAGAGAGAAATACAGAGATGGAGAAATAACGTCACTCTTTGCTAGAAGACAGAACAGAACAAAAACAGAGAGGGACAGACAGACAGACAGACAGACAGACAGACAGACAGATGACCACACAACCGGTAGACACCCTCCAACAAGAAAGACAGAGAGACAGACAGACAGACAGACAGACAGGCAGGCCGAGCAGCAACACACAGTTTTTGCAGGTAAACAACAGCTATGCTCATCTGAGCAATGTTTGTTCGCTGAAATCTAAAGGTCTGTATAGGTGTGTGTGCGTGTGTGAGAGAGAGAGAGAGAGAGAGAGAGAGAGAGAGAGAGAGAGAGAGAGAGAGAGAGAGAGAGAGAGAGAGAGCACGTGCGCTCATCAACAATCTCCTTCCCAATGCATTCTACCCTGTCTTCCTGGCCAATAATCCATCTCTAACAGCCATATATAAAAGCTTGTGGAACGGCATCAGATGTTGAAGCTTTACTGTCATTGATTCGACAGACACAGACGTTGGACCAGCATTAACACAACAACGGAACATGAAATCCCACAAAAGCCTTTTACACACCTCAGCAAGGTGGGCACAGCGTCCCATCCAGTGTGTGTGTGTGTGTGTGTGTGTGTGTGTGTGTGTGTGTGTGTGTGTGTGTGTGTGTGTGTGTGTGTGTGTGTGTGTGTGTGGCGACAGAGGCACTGTACCTGTCGATTATAACAGGGTCCGATGGCGTTTCATTGCGATTCCCACAGCTTTTCTTGTCACAACACCGACTGGGGGGAGAGAGAGAGAGAGAGAGAGAGAGAGAGAGAGAGAGAGAGAGAGAGAGAGAGAGGGAGGAAAATTGTTTAAATTGACATGCCATAGCACTGGAGCTTTGAGATGATGGTCAACACATGAAATACCACTTTTAAAGGAGTAGTTCATCCAAAAAAAGTACTTATTTTCTATCATATCAATTACACACCCCATGAAGCCTTGAATTCATGGAGATTTTGTTAATTGTGTCGCATTCCTGAGACAATAATTTGATGACCGGGTCATCGGTCAATAGGAGACTGGTCATGAAATTATTAGGCTTAGGAATGTGACAAAAACAAAAGAAAGATAAAAGAAAGAAAAATAAAAGGACATTTGGGGTGAACTACTCCTTTAAGTTAACAATAATACCCTATATACCCCATATATATACACCAAATATATTTGCAGAAAATAGTCCTATCTACTGGCTCAGATGCTTGTAGATTTCAGATCGTCTGTTTTCGCTGCGTGTTAGCCTATTAATTAAGACATGAAGAGGGGAGAGAAAAAAAGAGGCTTGGCCCTCCGCACCTCAAATCGTCACTGTCGGGGCAGAAACCTCATATCTCCATATTCTAACATTTTGTGTTTTTGCGTAAATTAACGCCCTACTTGATCACACTACAGCGTCACACAAAAGCATAAAAAGTAGCAGATCCACAAGCTCGAGCTTGTGGATCTGCTACTTTTGATGCTTTCGAATTTGCATCCCGAAAAGAAACAGTTTTGGACGTGCGAGGTCTCCGGCCGACAGACAGGAAACATAATGAACAGTCAGGTTTGTTACAGGATGAAGGGTGTGGTGAGAGACACACATGAAAGAGAGACGGACAGACAGACAGGAGGAGAGGAGGAGGACAGGGGACAATCGTGGAGGTTTTAAGCGTGGGACGGAGAGGAGGAGGAGGAGGAGGGCAGGGGGAAATGTCTAGGGTTACACCCCCCCACCCCCAACCGGACCCCACCTCCTCACCGTCACAGATGGCAGAGGAAGGAAGAAAGAGATGGATACATTACACCTCACCCATTGTCTCCCTCTCTCTCTCTCTCTCTCTCTCTCTCTCTCTCTCTCTCTCTCTCTCTCTCTCTCTCTCTCCATCTAACTCTCTCTCGACCTCTCTCTGTCTGTCTAGGGCTCTCTGTCATTCTCCCCTGTCTCCTAATCTCCCTCCCTCCCTCTTTCTCTCCCTCTCTATCTCACGGTCTCTCTTCCCTTTTGTTTTTGTCTTTTCCTCTCTCTCTCTCTCTCTCTCTCTCTCTCTCTCTCTCTCTCTCTCTCTCTCTCTCTCTCTCTCTCTGTCCCCCTCTCAAGTGGGTCACGACATGGTCCCACTGCAGCAGAGCACGACAGCGGAGCAGGGAGAGAGAGAGAGAGAGAGAGAGAGAGAGAGAGAGAGAGAGAGAGAGAGAGAGAGAGAGAGAGAGAGAGAGAGAGAGAGAGAGAGAGAGAGAGAATTGCATTGTATTAAAATGGGAGAGAATTGAATTGAGAGGAGAGAGAGAGAGAGAGAGAGACATAGAGAGATAGAAGGGAGATAAGTTCAGAAAAGAGGGGGATGTAAAAAGGGAGGATAGGTGAGGACAAGGGGGACGGAGAAAGGCGAGAGACCGCAGACGGATAGATGAGAGGGTTGGAGGTCTTGGGGGAGAGGGGGGGGGAGCTTCAGGGTCCTCAAAATACCCTGAATCCTGGTGATCTAATCGCCCACAGACCCCCCATCCCTGTTTCTTTGACATCTCTCTCTCTCTCTCTCTCTCTCTCTCTCTCTCTCTCTCTCTCTCTCTCTCTCTCTCTCTCTCTCTCTCTCTCTCTCTCTCACACACACACACACACAGTCTTCTCCCATCTCGCTTTTTAACCACATAGCGCTTATAACCCTAGAGTCCATATTCTGAGGCAAACATTTGTCCAAAATAGCCGATCTACAAGCTCACAGCGCGTCGTGTTGGAAAAAGGAGGGGGCCTGGTATAGATCCCTGGGGGACTCTGATCAACTCATCACAGTATAGCCTATATGGTGGAAGTGGTTAAGTCTCTAGATCACTACAGACACTTAGATACACACCGCCATTTGCTTGACGCTTGTATTCTTTTATTTGGACTGAGATTTGCATATTTGTCTTCTGGTAGATTGTGCTATTTTGGAACACGCTTTGTTTGGAATATGCCCTGTTTTTGTTTCGTTTCGCCTGTTTTTGTATCATGGACTGAGATACCAAACAGCTTCACAATAACACGAATTCTACATGCCTTCTTCATGCTGTCCGTCTCTCCTGCACTATCTATGTCCATTTCAGCTTTCCTAGTGTCTGTCTCTCCTCCGCCGTCTCCCTCATAGCTTTCGTACCGTCTGTCTCTCCTACACCGTCTCCCTCTCAGCTATCGACTGACATGTTGTAGATTGGCTATTTTCGGTGCGCGACACCACAATGAAGTGGACTTAACGCATATGATATGCATCCATGAGCCATAGGGACATATTAACGGTTACTGTTACATTTGCATTTTGTTCACAGCAGCACGCGTTGAAATCCTTTTCGGGTTGTCCGTGTATCGACTAGAGTATTTCAGGTCACGGACTTGCGTTCGGAATAGAGTCTTAAGAGCCGATTCTCTGTGGGAAACGTTGTAAAGTCGATGTTTTGTGGACGCGAAGAGGCTGTTTGTGAGGCAGTGTTTTTGTATACGTGGTGCTGAGTGGTGACAGCTTGGCTGTGAGCATATGGCTAATAGCTGCTCTGTGACAATGAGCTACACTGATTAATGGACCACACCCTCCACTCTCTGTGTGTGTGTGTGTGTGTGTGTGTGTGTGTGTGTGTGTGTGTGTGTGTGTGTGTGTGTGTGTGTGTGTGTGTGTGTGTGTGTGTGTGTGTGTGTGTGTGCGCGCGCGTGTGCGTGTGTGCGTGTGCGTGTGCGTGCGTGCGTGTGTGTGTGTGTGTGTGCGTGCGTTTGTGCATGCGGTGGTGTTGGCGTTGGCATGAGGGCGGAGAGGCGTATACTTTAGCGCATGTGTGTGTGTTTGTGTAAAGTGCGTGTGTATGTGTGTGTCTGTATGTTTTCATGCTTGCATACGCATGTACATACACGCGCGCGCATGTGTGTGTGTGCGCGCGTGTGCACATGCTCACATAAGCCTCCTGCTGCAGAATCAGCATGTGTGAACACGAGGGTGCAGTCGTAACTTTAACCTCAGCGGCTGCTCCCGCTGTATAGTGACAATGACACTGTACACCCATCCCACTGCGGACACACTGGTACAATCCTCAGTGTTCCTTTCACTCTGAGAGTGCACGCATGGACGTTACTCACCCTTATGGGTCCATTTTTGTACACTCCCAGAGTTAAAAGAATACTTAGTAAGGTTGCATTTGGTTTCATTTGTGCACTCTCTCAGAGTCACCCACACTTACAGGGTCGATTTGGTTACATTTGTGCACTCCCAGAGTTAAATGAATACCCAGTATAAGGGTCCATTTGGTTCCATTCGTGCACTCTCAGAGTCACACACCCTTACGGGTCCATTTGGTTGCATTCGTATTTGCTTGTTAATACTCAGCATTGTGTAGTGTAGTAAGTAAGCAAGCCTTGCCGAGCCATGTGGCCCATAGGGCAGGAGCCTGTCTCCTGTTTCTGTAGCGTGAGGCAGCTTAATGCATTGGTTCTCAACCATTTTAATTTCAAGGACCCCCCAGTTTGACATGCATTAGGGCTACGGACCCCCATCTAATGGCATTTATATCTCTGGGACCCCAATTCATATTGTAAGATCAATGTTAATCTAACTCTGAGAGTGTAAAAATGGAACCAAATGGACCCATTAGGGTCCATTTGATTCCATTTGTACACTCTCAGATTTATAGACCCATAAGGGTCCATTTGGTTCCTGTCCATCACTTAGCTGGGGACCCCCTGGAACCCCCTCAAGTACCCCTGGGGGTCCCCGGGAACCCACTTTGAGAACCAATGGCTTAATGTACAAGTATACTCCCTGGACACGACGCTAGTATGTCGCAGGGACTTAACCCCAATCCAACCCTTGATGCTGAGTGCCAAGCAGGGAGGCAATGGGTCCCATTTTTATTTTATCTTTGGTACGACTCGGCAGGGGAATCGGACCCCGACCCCCCAATCTCAGGGTGGACACTTTAACCACAAGGCAAAGCTGGTATTGTGTAGTGTGTAGTAGCCACTGATAATTATATTGAACTTGCCCGTATATTGTGGCAATTTACCGCAAAACGCTCCGCTATGCTCTGCATGCAAGCTGAACCGCTATGACAAACGTAGCATATGGCACGCTCTCTGAACGACTGCACAAACGTTATGTTGCGAAACACATTAATCACTGCACATCCACCTCCTTGTTCGGCACACGCAAATTAACAGCAATAATTTACCGGCCGAACTCGCTGCCGCACACAAGTATTCATAAACTCGTTGCTAAATCGCAGCAGAATTTCAATGGGGGGACTCGCGCAAACTTTCTTTTACCCGAAACGCAGCTTGGCGTGAAAAATGGACCCTGAGCTTTAAAATGAAATATTGGGGTGTCTGATTTCCACTGGTTTAAAAATACTGCTTATCTGGTGCATGCAGAGATATCTCAATTTATAATGTTAAAGTTATAGTGGTAGTGAGACAAGGTCACGGAATGAGAATAACTTAATTTATGTGCTAAATGTGGGGGTTTAGAACTCTTGCGCGCGCGCGTGTTTACACGCAGGTGAATATGTGTGTTTGTATTATGCGTGTATGTGTGTATATGTTTACTGTACAGTATGTGCGTGTGTATGTGTGTGTGTGTGTGTGTGTGTGTGCGCGTGTGTGTGGTTGGTTGTGTGCAGATGAAAGTGTGTGTATAGCAGAAACCTCTTATCTCCATAATAACTTTGTATGTTTTTTCGTAAATTAAGGCCTTCTTTGTCATACAGGAGTGTGGCATGCGAGGCGTTTTTTTAATAATAATAAAAAAGTCATATAGTACAAGGTTTCCACCCGACAGTGACGAGATGTATTTGTGTGTGTCTTGTATGCCTGTGAGTTAGTGTGTGTGCGCCAGTTTATGTGCGTGCGTACGTGCGTGCGCGTCGGAGCCCTCGCCTATATTTCATGGTCAGATCGTGGAGGAAGGCCCATTTGTTAGCTGCCGAACAACAGGAGAGTTCAGATTGACTAATGAGTTTCTCTGTGTCCTAATTAACCAGGCATCACACGTGCACGCACGCACGCACACACGCACACACACACACACAAGCACACACACACACACACACACACACACACACACTTTTTACTGTAGCCTATAGAATGGGATGTTAGAAAGTGTCTATAAATAGCGCTCTTCTCCTCTCCAACCCAGTTCTGGAGGAATTCATCTTTGGATTATAATTAAGGCAACAACTCTTGAGAGCAAAAACTCATCTTCCTCAACGGGACGGCACGCGGCTTCTATCTCTAACCCTGCGCGCGTGTGGGGGGTGGCTGGGTGGCTGCCTCCGTTTGTGTGCGATGGCCGCGCGCGCGTGCGCGTGTGTGTGTGTGTGTGTGTGTGTGTGTGTGTTTCAGTATACCTCTCCGCATGCATCACGTGCATTGTGTGTTTGTGGAGAGGAGGAGAAGAGAGGAGAGGAGAAGAGGATAGTAGGAGAAAGGGGAGAGGAGAGGAGAGGAGAGGAGAGGAGAGGAGAGGAGAGGAGAGGAGAGGAGAGGAGAGGAGAGGTCTCACCTGCACATGATCTCATGTGTCAGCAGCACTCTGCACATTTCTGGGTTTTTATCCTGACCTTCATAAATGATGGGCTGGAAGAGAGAGAGAGCAAGACACAGTGAGGGAGATGAGGGAGAGAGACACAGAGAGTGTCACAGACAGAGACAACACTGTAAACTCATGACTTTTAACCACTGAACCCCTATACTTGGCTCTATACTAGTAAATGTTTTGTTTTCGGTATGTAAATATCTTCGCTGAAAATGGCCGATTTTCCCCAGAATACGGATGTTGGGGTTTAAGTGGTTAATTTAACTTTGACACTGTGGAAACGTAATAGCTCCAATGCGAACCTCTCCCTCCGCTGCATAGCTCCGAGATGAGGTTCCACTGCGTCGGGTGCCGGCAGAGTGCGTCACTGACGAAAATTGGCCAATATTGTTGCCTTTTTCCGCACATCGTATCCAAAAAGTAAAGGTATCCCCCCTTCTATCAGATGTTTTAAGTTTTAGCCGACGGGTTGAAACAAGCGTTTAAATCGCTTTTTTAGTCAGCCTGTGGCCAGTCAATCCCCGTCCGCATGCGCAGTACTGCTCGCGTTAAGGTTGCATAGGGAAAACATGGCACAGACTGACTAAAAAAGGCATTTAAACGCTTGTTTCAACACTTCTTGACCACTAAAATGTGTAACATCTGAGAGTAGGGGGAATGCCTTTACTTTTTGGATACAATGTGCGGGAAAAGGTAAGAATTAACAATATTGGCCACCGTTCGCCAGTGTCGCACTCTGCCGGCACCCGAAGCTGTGGAACCTCATCTCGAAGCTATATAGCGGAGGGAGAGGTTCCAAATGGGGCTACAATGTAACCATATAGGCCTTTATGGCATCCAATACGGTTTTACTGTGAAGTGAACCCCTTGATGTCATATGTGAGTGACTAAGTCTTTTCGCTCATTAAAAGTCCAGAGTTTAAATTCAAGTCTTTTAGAGTGTAAACATGGACATACAAAAGGTGTTTGCTGTGTAGCCTCGTGGACCACCCATTGTGAATTGTGAACATTTAAGAATTAACATTTTAACATTTTTGCTTAGAAATTAATGCACAGGAACAAGTGGGAAACAATGTGGAACATTCCTACATCAGAAAACATAACACTACTAGACAAGACAACAAGACAATAAGAAAAGAGAAGAGAATTGCTATTAAACAAATACAATTCAGGAAAAAAAAAAACTTTTCCTCCTCCAGCAGGAATTAAACGTTTTCTTTTTCTTTTTCAGTGTGTGTGAGACATATGGAAATTTCAGCCAAACATGCTGCTTCTTTGCACTTTTGCAAGGACACACATGGTAATTTACTTGGACGGAGATGTACAGCAAGTACAGTATATAGTACCAATGTACCGGTAGAGCGCATTGCTCGCCCTAACAATGTACTCCCCACTTTACCTCCAGTTAGCATCAGACTGCTCTCACAGTGACACCTCTGTTTCACTCACATACACGCACGCACACGCGCACACGCACACGCACACACACACACACACACACACACACACACACACACACACGCGCGCGCACACACACACACACACACACACACACACACCAACAACTGGATATTGTCTGTCACTGCCACATGCACCTTGTAAATCACACTTATATTGTGCAGTCACGCAGCAAAACAGTGCCCCGACACCCATGTGTCATCGACCAAAGGGAAGGAAGGAAGAGCGCGAGGAAGGAAACTGTAAGGTAGCAAGGCGATAACATGCATGACAGGTCACGAAGGACACTCCAACCCAGGATGTCAAAGTCTCGGCCTATGGTTGGTACATAACGTCACTGTCGGGGCAGAAACCTCATAATTCCATGTTGAAAAATGTTATGGGTTTTTGTAAATGAATGCCCTACTTCATCATCGCACAAGAGTGTCACACAAAAGTAGTGAGAATAGCAGGTATATATGAGGTTTCCATCCGACATAGACAATATACCAACTGGTTGAGCCAGTGGGACACGACAACTTAATCACTTTCAACAAAATTAGGCAAAAGATTTTCACAATAACAAAAAGCGTAAACCACAGATCTACCAGCTTCATCGTGACGTGTTGTGCACTTGTAGATCAGCTATTTTAGACGTGTGAACAAAGTGTAAAATAGGTGGTCACAATAAGTGCTCACAATATTAAATACTTATGGTATAGGGCACCATGATGGATCACCTGGAGTGCATACCACAAAGTGCTATGCATAGTGTAGCCTTATTTATGTGGTGTTACCACATTTATAAGGCTAAATAGTTTAGCCTTATTAATAAGGCTAAACTAATAAAAATAATAGTTTAGTTTTGTTTAATAGTCTTTCCCGCAGCTGACTCGGGCTCCAATCAGGCGCACGCCTAAATGTCATCTTCTCTCTTGCTTTCCCGCCTTTCCTGTATCTCTCTCTCTCACTATCAAAAATAAGGAGATAAGGAAATAAGGAAAATCTTTCCATTTTAAATATATATATGTATTACGATACAGTATAAAGTCTGTAGGGAAATTCCAGTCGTAATCGTAATCAATTAATTTGGGCAATCGAAGCACTACAAGACACCAGGTAAAGGAAGGAGAAAGGTTTACATGAAGTGCGTGCACTTTTTAAGCCAACATACATGTACAGGCAGAGGTTCTCAAAGTGGGGTCCGGGGACCCCCAGGGGTCCCAGGGGGTCCCCATCACAATCATTTTAACCACTTTATTTCTGCTATTAGAAAATAGCAGATATACAGCAGATATAAAAGCGTGTCACTGCATGCCGCACTGCGAGCTTGTACATCTGCTATTTTTTAACTTGAATAAAAAGTCTTGAGACTATTGAAACATTCTTAATAATGAAAAATATTTTTAGACAAATCCTCTCTTCTGGGGTCCCTGGCACAAAACATTTTCAGATGGGGGTCCGTGGTTAGATACATAGGGAAAAACGCTCATATTGTTTCGGCAAGCCTGTTTTCCCCAAAAGCTGCAGCGTAGCAGAGGTTTGACTTTGCAGCGTTCTTCTGTGTGAGCTTGCCAAAGCAAAGAAGCCGCTGTTTGATGGAGAAACGACGACACGTAATGCATCACTGAGAGAGACGTTTAGAGCAGGCAAGACGCGCAGCCAAGAAATTTGCACGTTTCTCTCATTCTTTCCCACAGCAATTTAATTCACATCTGGCCCCAACTGTGGCCTATAAATGTAAGAAAAGACTGAACCCTGGGACGGTTGATATGAGATATAATAGACCGCGTAAATAGAAAATGTAATATATAGGCCACGGCTCTGTCCGGGGGTCCCGGATGGATCTGCTGGATTAGATCCAGTGGTCACATCATGAAAGGAGAGTGTGTCGGGAGGGGGGCTCACACTGAGCGAGCTTCCTACACCGGACCAGCATGCATCACTGTCAGCTCGTCCTCTCGGACTCTCTTGCTCTTTGCTCCGTCTCCCCCGCTAGCTCCCTCTTTCTTACACACACAAGCAGACATGTACATCACACACAGTCATGCACACACGTATGTGCGCGCGCACGCACGCACACGCACGCACGCACGCACGCACACACACACACACACACACACACACACACACGCACACACACACAAACCCACACACAAGTGTATACGACAAGTGTATTCATCTTTATAAGCAGAATTAGGTCTTACGTTTCATTACGCAACTTTCACTGACCTGTATAAAAGTGCATGTTTACACTGTCATTCACCAATTAGCTATTGAAGTAATCAACTCTCATGTCATTGTTGGTGTCATCGTAATTTTTTCTTCTCACATGAAAAGATGAGGGTGTGGAGGTTTAAATTGTCAACTGGAAGCATGTGGCTTACTCGTTTGCTCACTTTTTGTATTTCCCCAAAAATTGTCTTAAAATAATTCACTCCAGACGGTTGTAAAAATGTACTTGAAGTTTTACTTCTCAAAAGATAAAAAAAATAATATTCCACAGGTTACAATTGTGTGAGATGAAGACGGTAAGAAAACTGTATGCTTCCAAACTCCAAACTGTCTGACACTGACTAGCACTGACTGACTCTCAGTCCCACTGATGACAGCAGCTGAGTCTAATCATCAAAATGTCACAGTGACACAATACACACCTGTCCAACTTAATTATCAAAGGCCTTAATTAACAAAGGTACTCTCTGAAGTTCTCTTAAAGCAAAAGTCCTCTTATGTCAATACTTGTACATACATATACCATGAATTAAACATATGAATTTAGCAATTATTTATCTTCTTCAAATATTTAGGTTTTACCATTTTTACTCAATACACATTAATTATGAAATATCAATTATGAACTGTTATCTCTGTGGTTTGGCTTCCACAGAGGGATTTATTTCTTTATTCAGCGGACCCCTTACCTGCACTGACACGTATACCTTTTCATTGGCATGGTTATGTCTTCACTTTCTGTACCCCAAATGTCCCATGCAGGGAATTACATATAGCTTGTTCTTTACGCGGTCTTATGATTGGGCTTTTACTTCCAACCCAACCCAAAGAAAATGCTCCCTAAATTTCATAATCTTTTCACTCCTCCTCCTCCTCCACCTACAGCCCCCATCGTTCATTTTGCATCTCTACCGTTTTTCCTCCGCCACCTTTGAAGCGTCCTGTCATGTCACACTACACGTGTAAACAAGCACGCGTTGAGCTCAGGGAGCACCATTAGGTGTCAGACCCGGCTAGCAAGCGAGCGGATGATCCGTCACGGCGGGCGTGGCGCTTGACAAGCCCCTTTCTTCTTCTTCTCCCCCCAACTCCCACGACACGATTAACCCGGCGCTGCAAGCTAGGCTACGATGCGCTAGCACGCCGTAGCTCGTTAAAACACTACCAGACGCAAGAATGCAAGTGGCTTTTCCTCCACTCTAACCTCACTCCATGTACACGGTAAAATCCTCGCCGTTAATTCATGCATTTTTAACTCAGAGATTAAAAAATCAATACAAATATAGCCAAATGGACCCTTACGGTTACATTTGGCTACATTTGTGCACTCTCAGAGGCCAATGAAACCACATGACTTTAAGACACATGTGACTCAGGTAAACACTCACACGCGCATACGTACGTACACACACGCACGCGCGCACACACGCACACGCACACACACACACACACACACACACACACACACACACACACACACACACACACACACACATTGAGCAGGTACTGTAAATAGACAGCTACACACTCAAGCACAGAGATACTCATGGCCCTTTGATGCCAAACCGAGCTTTACCAGAATGTGATGTAGCAAAGAGAGGGGGGTGGGGAGCAGGAAATGACACGTCAAAGGGGGAAAGTGAGTTGGAGGTAGGAGAACTAACTTATGGGGGCGGGGGGGGGGGGCGGGGGGGGGGGGGGGGGTTGAAAGACAGGAGAAGGACCCAAATTTGTCAAATCTCTGCATCCATCTCTCTCTCTTTACACGCTCTCCCTCTCTCTGAGAGCATGCAGAGTTGAAACAGTTGCTCTTTCTTTTTTTCCTTTAAAAATGTAGAGTAGCAATTATTTTTTACCGCCTTTTTCACCCCAATTTAGTTGTTATGCCAATTATTTCCTCCCCACACACATTTCTGTGTTTGTCACTGCTCTTGTATCCCACTGGCAGGTTAGTCAGTGAGGAGCCTCCACCGGGAGGATGTAGGGCTCTTCAGCCTACTCCTCACGCACAACACCCCCTGCTGACAGGTACCACCCCACCCCAGCCGGTATAGGAGTACATGCAATGACGGATATCACCCTCCCCCACCGGCTTCCCTCCCCCCAAACACAGGCCTACTGTGTTCGCATAGACGCCCGACAAAGCCGGATGCACCACGGTGGATTAAAACCCACAACCTCTGTGGTGGTGGTCAGGGACTTTTACCGCTGTGCCACCTTATTTTGCTTTCTTTTTTCATTATCATGCCATATGGTTGATTAATGTTTTGACTTTGATTAAGGTGTGTGATTGTTCACGTGGAATTGTTCGATCAGTGTGGTTGATTGGTCTTGGCGTCCCTGTCTATCCGACATGGGGGTGTGGTTTGTGTGGCATCCCTCTTCCGCTATGTCCAATACTGTTACTTTTCAGGATTAAAGGGAAAATAATTGCAAAAAAATAGCTGATCTACGAGCTCAAAACGCGCTTTGAGGTTGTAGATTGGCTAACTTGCTCCTGCATGGCCAACAACACCGCCTCCATAGCGAGAGAGGGATCCGATACCTTTGTGTGAAACTGTAGTATGATGAAAAACTGCATTATTTTACAGAGAAAAAAGAACCCATATAAAGCAGACTGAATGAAGCTGTTGTGGTATTTCTTAACCACTTTCAACCTGGCGTCCCAACTTTGGGCATGACATTAAATATAGGCAAAACGTTTTCAAAAGTTGTGAGATTTTAGGATGGCACTCTCCCTCTGCTCTCTCTCCCTGCTTTCTCTCTGTCTCACTCTCTGTTTCTCTCTCTTTCGCTCTCTCTCTCTCTCTCTCTCTCTCTCTCTCTCTCTCTCTCTCGCTCTCTCTCTCTCTCTCTCTCTCTCTCTCTCTCTCTCTCTGTCATTCAATTTCTCTCCATCCATCTCACTCTCCTCACTCATGTGTGTTTGTGTGGCTAATGCTGGCATTCTATCACTATCACCAGCACCCTGATGTTTCTGCACACTCTCTCTTGCTCCCACATTATTTGCCTGTTATAACAAAATGTGCCTGTGTGTGTGTGTGTGTGTGTGTGTGTGTGTGTGTGTGTGTGTGTGTGTGTGTGTGTGTGTGTGTGTGTGTGTGTGTGTGTGTGTGTGTGTGTGTGTGTGTGTGTGTGTGTGTGTGTGTGTGTGTGTGTGTGTGTGTGCGCGTGTGTATGCTTGCATGTGTACGTGCACGCGTCACTTTGTGCACGTGTGTCACTAGACAGACAGAGGCCATGACATCACAGGCCAGCTAAGCTAACCACAGGGCTGTTTTGGTTTTGACCACCTGTTGGCGTTCCATTCCACCTCCCCCAGGGATCACACACACACACACACACACACACACACACACACACACACACACACACACACACACACACACACACACACACACACACACACACACACACACAGACACTTAGGTTTGCATGATTGGTGTGAATGTTGCTTGTTACACAGTAAACTCACTGTTCATTTCACTCTGAGAGGGTAAAAATGTAACCAAATCATTTGGTTATATTTGCACCCTCTCAGAGTTACAAATGCATAAATAAATTACTGCATACATGCATTCATCAAACCTCTCAGCAAAGAATGGATAAGCTGTTAACACCTAATGTTCAGTGTGTGTGGCTTTCTTTATTTCCCTCTCTCCTTCTCTCTCACACACACCCACACACACACACACACACACACAGACGTACGTGTGCACGTGCAACGCCAGGGAATGGAAGACGGGTCTCCCACGTGGAAAGCCAACATCTTAACCACTAGCCTGAAGGGGAATTCCCCCTCGGCTGGGCCGGGGGAGATAGTAGGCTTTTTGGTCATCAGGCAGAGGCTTTACTAATACTACTAGAAACTACTACTGCTACACGCACGCACGCACGCACGCAGGCACGCAGGCACGCACGCACACACACACACACACACACACACACACACACACACACACACACACACACACACACACACACACACACACAGTATAGTACAGTACAGCAGTGGTTCTCAAACTTTTTCATGTCAAGGACCCCCAAATTGACACTTATTAGCCCGCGGACCCCCATTTGAAAAGATATGCCAAGGACCCCCATAAGAGAAGATTTTTACGGCTCTATAGCAGTGATTTTGAAGCATTTTAATTTCTTGGACCCCCAGTTTGACATGCAATAGGCTACGGACCCCCATCTAATGGCATTTCTATCTCTTGGACCCCAATCTATATTGTAAAATCAATGTTCATGTAACTCTGAGAGTGTACAAATGGAACCATTTGTACACTCTCTGAGTTACAGACCCAAAAGGGTCCATTTGGTTCCTAACTACCATTTAGCTGGGGACCCCCTGGAACCCCCTCAAGTACCCCTGGGGGTCTCCGGACCCCACTTTGAGAACCAACGCAGTACAGTATACAGTACATTGCAGATACCTGCAGGTGTCCAAGTTGGAAACAACCTTTTTAACCTGGTGTCCCTATTTTTTTCAAAAACTTTATTTATACATTTTCTAACCCCCCACGCCTTCAAAAAAGAAAAGTCTTTCAAAAATAACTAAAAGAACCGATGTACAGTGTCAAAACGTGCCGCACTGTGACTCGTTGTGAGCTTGTAGATCTGCTATTTTCACCATTTGTTGCACAGTATACGTACTGTAGGGCTTAAGTGGGTAACTCTTCAAAAATGTCTTTTGTGCACGATAGTCATCTCATGTTTCACAGAGGACAGCGTGCATGGAAACAGAGCAAGAATGTGTGTGTGTGTGTGTGTGTGTGTGTGTGTGTGTGTGTGTGTGTGTGTGTGTGTGTGTGTGTGTGTGTGTGTGTGTGTGTGTGTGTGTGTGTGTGTGTGTGTGTGTGTGTGTGTGTGTGTGTGTGTGTGTGTGTAGCTGGCTGTCGCCCCGGCAAGCTCAAGCTAAACAGTGTTATTAGGGAACAGCGTGGTCCCATAGGCCTGCCAGACGCGCGCGCACACACACAAACACACACAAACACACACACACACACACACACACACACACACACACACACACACACACACACACACACACACACACACACACACACAGTATGTGGTCCCAGTATCCGTGTGAGCCCCTATCAGAGCCGATAGACACATTAGCGGGCATTCAGTGTCTAGCGTGTCTCCTTGGCTTCTCATAGCACCTCGCCATAGGTGTGCAGGCAACACGCACGCACGCACGCACGCACACAAACACACACACACACACACACACACACACACACACACACACACACACACACACACACACACACACACACACACACACACACACACACACGCGCACACACAGACACAGTAAGTTACATACATGCACAGTCTGGCCAGATAGGAAGCTTTCGTTCACTGATTTGTCGGCCAAACAAAACCCAGATGTC
>NC_139949.1:45114627-45137127 GCF_963454915.1 Gymnoscopelus microlampas | reverse complement strand
ACTAACTTCCATAGTTGATGAGGAAACGTGTTGCGTCGCACAATAAATGTCTGGGGTTGAAACGGGCCGTAAATTATATAACACCATCATAAATGTCAAAATAGATATCTGTCCGATGTATCAATTACCATGCGTTTTAATTATCTCGTCTCTGATTTATGTATATGTGATTTCTGTATGTGAATCGTTGGAATTATTATTATTAATATAACAATAATAATAATTAATATTATTAGTAGTAGTATTGTAACATTAAGCTGTTTTATTTGTATTTAATTGTTTTTACTGTCATTTTAAATTTCCAGTTTAACAGTTCCACACTGTTTCACTGTCGGCTTATAAGTCATTTGATTGATTGATTGAATACTATTAACAGTTTGCAAAAAAAGCAGAAAGTGCAGTTCAATACATATACAATGCTAAATGGATTGAACCCGCAAGAAAGCACTATGGTGTGTTTCCATTGGGGTCCTGTGTATTCAATTCATTGAATCGAAGTGTTCAAATTTGAAGAAAAAAAAGCCACTTATATAATTTATACGTTTTTTTTTTTTTTAACACACAAGACCAGACCATTGTCAGGACTGTAAATTGGCTAAAACCAGGACCCCACCCAAGTCTTTATAGTGACCCACCTTGTCTTTCTCAACGAAGCCCATGAAGGAGGTCCTCTCGATCTCCACGGGCTGACCCTGACGGTCGTACAGCGCCAGCACGAAGTGGAAGAAGTTGGACTTCCGAAGGTTGGAGGGCGGCTGCTTCTCGAAGTGAGCCCGGGCCAGACCCACCCCACTGCGGACACACACACACACACACACACACACGGAGGATGCTGGGCTTATCTTAGGATATCAATCAACTGGATCTTAATTAAACTAACTATAATGCTGAAATTGAACTCTGACCGAGAGGGAACAAATGTAACCAAATGGACCCGATCCATTTGGCTACATTTGTACAGTTACAAAAGGGATACATTGATAAATTAACTGCTGATTTTACTGTGCAACTGGATCTTAAACTATACATTTTACAAAAGTACGATAGCCTATGCTGTAAGTTTGAGGAGTCAGTGATTTTATTTTTTAATTTAAACTCATGCACTGTTATTTTTTTTTGTATTTGTTATACAGTTGGCTCCATAGTCACACAATTCCTAATGTCCATAAATTAAATATTGGCCAGTCCATGCCGTTAATTGACAAATTCCTCGGTGGGTTATAGGTTGGTCTAAATGACTTTGATATTTGTCCCACAGTAATTTCCCCAAAGTGTCTTGACTTTAACCACTTGAACCCCAGCATCCATGTTCTGGGGGGGGGGACATAAAAAATGATCTACAAGCTGGCTTAGATTAGATCACCTAGATAGAAGAGATTTTGGTATACAGAGCCAACTCAGATCCGTTTTACTAAGTCCAGGGTTTTTTAAGTGCATGGTTTAAGGACTAAACCGGCAATTATTTATAATTCAAACTCCGCCAAAAGCGAGTGACACCCTCCTCCCATCATCTCCACTCAGCCCCGCGCGGCCAGGGGGGTCCCGAGTCTCCCGACTCCCGAGAGAAAAATCACGCGTGTGTGTCAGTGTGTGGTGGGGAAGAACGAAGAAGAGAGGTTGTGGGCTGCCTGCAGGTTGCTTGTGCCCCCCCGGGGCAGGGCTCACCTCTGGGCGGCCGTGTTGGCGTCCAGCACCCCGGCCCCTTGCATCCAGCTGCGCACCGCGTTCATCCCTCCTCCCAGCGGCTCCTCCTTCAGGCTGCTGCCGCTCCGGTGGATGCTGTCCTGGACTCCGAACATCATCAACACACCGCTGTCCGGACCCCCGGTGGTCGCCTCTCTCTCTATCTATCCCTCTCACTGGTCCCCTCTCCTCTGCTTTTCTCTCTTCGCGGTCCCCAAATCGCGTCGCTTCTTCGCCACCCAGGAGGAGTTGTGTGCAGTTCTTATCCCGGAGTGGACCGTTGCAGTTTAGCTCTTATCCACGTAATTCTCGCATAAAGACGGGAATAAAGGCTCAAATTAAAGGAAAAATAGGCACTAATACAATCCAAAAGGAGCTTCAGATGGAAGTCGTGGAACCGAGCGGGCAGAAGGAGCGGTATAGGTGTGGGGAGAGGTGTTTGGTTCAAGTCCCTCCCGGTGCTTCGCTCCTGTGGACTTCCACAGCCCCGTCACACAGAGAGAGAACACACAGATCTGTGGACTTCCACAGAGAACACACAGATCTGTGGACTTCCACAGAGAACACACAGATCAAACTAAAGCGCTCGGGATCAGATGTCAATCACCATCATTATCTGACAATAAGTCTCGTCTCTTCCTCTGTTTTATGACTCTGTGTTTCCCTCTCTCCTCTCCTCTCCTCCCAGCCTGCCGCGGTCCAGGGATATTCTAAGAACAACATACACCACGTATGGTATCCGACCGTAAGTGTGCGCGCGTTTGTGTGTGTGTGTGTGCGCGCGTGTGTGTGTGCTGTGTGTGTGTGTGCAGCCTCTCTCTGCACTCACTCCTCTCTCTGTGAGTAAAAGCGCTCTGTGTGAGACTCTTCCTCCCCAAAGGAGACTTTCTGAGAACCAAACACGGGCTCTCTCTCTCTCTCTCTCTCTCTCTCTCTCTCTCTCTCTCTCTCTCTCTCTCTCTCTCTCTCTCTCTCTCTCTCTCTCTCTCTCTCTCTCTCTCTCTCTCTCTCTCTCTCTCTCTCTCCCTCCCCCCCACTCTCCCCCCCCCCCCCCCCTCTCTCTCTCTCTCGCTCGGGGGAGAGAGAAGAAGGATGGGAAGGGAGGGAGGGAGGGAGGGAGGGGAGGGGAGGAGGAGAGGAGACGCCCCCAAACAAAGGCTAGTGTGGAGTGAGATCCGCCCATGCGGCCACATGGAGAGTGGAGACCCTCCACTAATTATCCTATAAGCTTTAGACTGACACTCGTCGTACGACGGTGTCGCTCGGTGTCGTTTGCCGACAACGCTGAGACGCGCTGTGAGGTTGCAGATCGGCTCTTGTCGGCAACTGGCAAGCGACACCACCGGAGGAGTATTTAGCAAAATATTTCTAATATAAAAAACTTGTGAAATGGGACAGTCTGCTTAATGAGTAGCCTACTTTTACTTTTGGTACTCTTAAGTATATTTTGATACCAATCATTTTGGACTTTACTACATTGTGGTCTACATGTATAACTCAAGTAAAAAATGTGAGTGTGCAACAGACTTAAACAAAAATAAAATAAAAAGATAGACTGTTATTCAAATAATAACTGGAAGACAAAAACACGTGAAGATGGAGTTATTCAGTAGGCCTATGGCTTTAACAATTAAGACAGAGGTTATCAAACTTTGCTCTTATAAGACAGGGGTCTTAAACAGGGGGTCCGGCCGGGACCCCTAGGGGTCCTCAGAGTTACTAAAGGGGGGCCACCAAATATTTGTGATAGGATATGTTTTTAACATTATCACTTGAACCCGAGCATCCCTATTCTGAGGAGAACTTTAGCCAAAAATAGCAGATCTACAAGCTCACAATGCCTTGCAGGTGTTGTGAGCTTGTAGATCGGTTTGGTGTAGAGGGGGAAAAGAGCAGACCAAGTACAGAAAGAGAGGTCAAGTTTACGAAGTATGGTTATGTGGTTATACACATTAGCATGAATCCAACATGCACTGATGATGATAGTGTAATTAAAAAGTTTAATCAGCAACACAATTTGATACGGTAGTGGGGGTCCCTCCCTGCTTCATCTGTCTCTAAGACATTTTTTCACATATAGGCCAATTTTAAATGCTGTTTGTTTATGTGTTTGTTTGTTTTACTGAGTCAGGTCTTGAGTTCTACCCAGAGTGACAGTCTTATCTTATTAGACACATCGACAATGCCTAGTTTTGTTTAGACAAGTGTTTAGAAGCCAACATTTCATAGTAGGCTACAAAACATATCCCTGCTTCCTATTGTCTTCTGTATATATAGGCCTGCTTATTGTAGACTATATAGCGCCACAAGGCACGCAGACAAACAAAAGTGACAATAACAATAATTAGCTCAAAATAACAATGAACATAATTGAGGATAATTGCTTCCAGATCCTTCCAGATGTCTCTCTCTCCATAATATACCATCATCTGTTATTTTGAACAATTTATCACGGGGATGGCGCTGTGCTGCGAAGAGATCAAGATACAAAAACACAACGTAGACCAATGCCTATACTTGTTAGCAACTGATCCTGAATTGTACATTTTAATGAACATAATGATCGCTTGTCATTGGGATAAAAAAAAAGGTCAACAGTTTTATTCAAATACCAGTGAAAAAAATAAATCATTGTCAAGGATAAACACATCGATTCCAGGCCCAAAGGTTATTGGAAAAGTGCTCTTCACCTTGATTATGAAGTCTTTTACGGTCCAATTTCTAACACTAGAGGGTCTGAAAAATATATAAATAGTATAATCAAAATCCTGCCCCTTTTCATGATTGGACATTCATTTCTTCAGTCAATCCATGTATGTATTTGATAACATTGTGTATTTATTGGTTCTATACATAGCCTATATAATATATCGCCTATATAGGCTATAGTATATATATATACATAAACAAAACGTGGCTAATGGCCAATACAAATGCAATTGCAATACTCAACTCTACCATCTGGTGGAGTCAGGCACTGTGGTATAAATTAAGTATGTTTACTCAGATAGGCCTGTGGTTATATACAGTTATGTTAGGCTACACCATCACAGTGGGTTTTGAACCTGCAACCACTTTGGGGTGAACTATGTCCCAAACACTATACCTGACCAAAATTAGGTGGTTCTGGCCTTTCAGGAAATGCCCATAAGGCCTATAGTATAGTCCAAAGGTCAAAATGTCATATTGCATCAACACTAATGATAGGCCTCAGGTCTTATGACACTTTTAGGGCCATAAAAGAAAAGGAAACCAAAGTTCTGCTTGTGGTGAGGCAGACTAGGGAAAAATTATGAGGCACTCCGTCTCTTGTTTTAAACTTTTAGGGCCGTGTTTCATTAAGCACAGATCTTCAAACGACCACAACTTTGTGGTCAAATTAGGAAGCATCTATATTATTACATTACACAGTGGTGGAAAGTAACTAATTACATTTACTCAAGCACTGTGCTTATGTACTTTGACTTTACTTGAGTATTTCCAATTTTCAATACTACTACTCCACTACATCTCAGAGGCAAATATTGTACTTTTTACTCCACTACAATTATTTGAAAACTTTAGTTACTCTGAATAGATTTCGGTCATTTGAAAATAGCCGATCTACAAGCCGATCTACGAGCTTGTAGATCGGCGATTTTCAAAAGATTTGTATACATTTTATACATTTGAAAACTTGTGAAATGGGACTTTTTTATTGATACTTTACTTTAACTTAAAATAGAGTACTTTTCCCTCCACTGCATTATAGTTACATTGCAAAGCATTAGGACATCAATATCAGGGTGTGTGTTTATCTGCAGAAGTGGGCCTTGAATAACCTGCAGCCACTTTGGGGTCAAAGTATGAAGCCTCCACTAACAGTGACCTGATTTTGGGGAGAACATCAGGAAGTATCCATAATAAAGCACCTGTGATACAAATCAGTAGGCCTAGTGTGTTTTCTTGGCATTACAGCACGGCAATATGACTTTCTGTGTGGGACTTTAACCACTTGAACCCTTATACTACATCGCATGATGAATAGCAACAATCTTTGTGAGCTAGGTCGGCTATTTTAGCTATTTCTAAACATTTTGAAAATGCTGGCAATATTTGGATTTTTTAAGATTTTAATTGTTTTGAAAGGCTTTGAAAATGTGTGTCTGTAATTACACGCCCAGAATCGGGATGCCAGGTTGAAAGTGGTTAATGTAATTTACATACTTTTAGGATGACAACTATTGTTATGTGAGAAGAAGGTATGTCAGTCCAGCACTTTGGTCTGTGCACCTTTTCAAGCTCCATGGATGAACCCTACTACTGACTGGTGACCCCCATGTCCTTTCCTCTACTGCCACCCATAGGCCAAAAAGTTCAACACATTATCTCAAACAGGTGGATTGCGGAGTGCATTCATGATCCCCTGAGGTGGGATCCTACTGATTTGAGTCACTCCATGTCCTTTCCTCTAGTGCCACCTATAGGCCAAAAGTGTCAACATGTACATAAGATATCCCCACATCTCATGGCTAGATTACCATGAAACATGTCCATCCAACACTTTGGTCTGAAGAAAGATATCTGAAAGTACAGTGTTTGACACTCTTTTTCATGAAAATAGCGTTTCTACAAGCTCTTTTTGGTGTGACCTTTGGTTTGCCTTAGACCAAAAAAGATTGAGAACCACTGCCCTATGGCATGTCAACACATTATCCTTGCCACAATATCCATGTCATGATGCGACGCACTGTGTGTTAGGTTGGCTATTTCCGCGCGCAACAATCCTGTGTTAATGTCTTCCACATTGATTCTATGACAACACAGCAGTGTTTCCAAAGATGGCTGGGGAAAAGGAGTGCCTACCTTGACAGCAAGCCAGGCGCACCAACAGCACGGCCTTGAGACTCACGAGCCGTGCCCGAGCGAGCCACTATAGGCGAGCGAGTGCCTGCGGCGAGCAGCCAATGGTCTCATGCATTGAAGAGAGTGCCATCTGAGTTGGCAAGCCGTGGTGGACAGAATCACATAAAGCAAAACGAGCGCTCCCACCCCCCAGTTTCAGTCAACCACAGGCCAAGTCTTCCCCGGTCATCCTGGGGAAAACAATATTGCGGCCGACTCTCAGGTCTTGGATGTTTCTCACCGACACTTATACAGACCTTTCATGGCAGACTTTTCAAATCATTCTGGCTTTCAACCAGAGAAAGTATAGAGGTGACAGAACACACGATCAGTTTAAAATGCAAACAGTGAAATGAAACTGATAATAATAATGGTAAGTCAGAACTTAAAAAAAAAAAAAAACACTCCATGACCACACAATTCGGTTTACTTTGTGTTAATAAAACCTTCAAGAGTGAACGTGTATTTATCAAAACATGGAAACAGAGCATGGAGTTTATTATTTATTCACAAAGTGACCCAGTATCTTCCAAAACGATTCCAAAAAATAGACAATACATAACCTGAAAAGAGACAAAGGAGAACAATGTAAATGTTTGGTTTGCCCATTAGGTTACTTTTGTAAACAGTTATTATTGTACATTATTATTGTACATGTGCTAAACAACAGCCAATAATTTAATTTAATTGGCAGATCTGTTTAACAAAAGTTATAATTACTGTAAGTAGGCGGGTGTACAGTATATTATTGATAGATTATAACAGTTCTGACCTATAGAAAGAATCAAGATACACTTCAGCCCACAATGAAGTCTGTTCACTTCTTGAAACATTTTGACACAAGGAAAAGGTGAACATAAAACATAAAACATTTGTCAACAAGCTGAAACTATTAAGTGATCTTTGCATTGCTAGCTCTTTATTTCATATCAGTTAAAAGTCAACAGAACTTACTTTGCATTGAGAAAAAAGTTTCCACCTTTCCACGAACAGAAATGTTGATTGACTGGCTGTTTTCGTTCCCTTTAGTTGTTCTCTGGAAAACGTCTCGGTGTTGTGATTCCTTTTTGGCCATATATCTATGTTTGCAGATGCTTCACGATTTGCTCATCTAACTCTTTGTGTTTTGCTGCATGTTTCTGAATTTGCAGCGACTTTGAATTTACAATGTACAAATTATACCAACTGATGCTACTGAAACAGGATACAGGTAGACAAATGGTTCATATTTGGGCAATATTTCAGGCCGATCTGAGCTTCATTGAATTCCATAATAAAATTAAGATCAATATTTGAAAAAGTATAAAACATATGTGGGGGGGGGGGGGGGGTACTCCTGTGGCGTACTGGCAGCGTGCACAAGAAATATGGCGCACATCGATTTGCAAGATTGGCTCCGGACACACAGACACACAGACCCTTATAGACTCAGACAGTTAGACTCCTGCAGAGTCATGTCGTAAAAATTCTAAATGGATGACTATTTTGTCAACTCCACCCTCCCACTGACTGTTCAGTATCATATCCTTAAACGCATGCAGCACCAGTCCCAGCGCTCCCGTTAATTCAGTTCCCTGTTGTTTCCCATGTAGAGCACCGCTGGGTAAATGCCAACCACCATGCCAGCTATAGATCTTACCCTGTAACCAGGGAGCACACATGGACGATAAATTGGACTGGACAGACAACCCAGAGGCCCTCTACAGGAAGGGACAGAGCAAGCTGTTCTTCCTGAGGAGACTCGGGTCCTTTAAACCAGTGTTTCTCAAACTTTTTCATGCCATGTGGATCCCCCAAATTGATATGTATTTGGCCGTGGACCCAAATCTGAAAATGTTTTGTGACAGGGACCCCCAGAAGAGAAGATTCGTGTTAAAAAACGTAAAATTATTCAACATTTTTCACAACACTTTCAACATTTTCAAAAATGTTCAAGAATAGCAGATGTATACAAGCTCACAGTGCAGCACAAAGTGACGCGCTGTGCTGTGAGCTTGTACAGCTGCTTTTTTTGAATAGCCAACGTATGGATAAAGTGGTTAAAATGATTGTGATGCTGTATTCGCACATTTTGTTGGGGACCCCCCTTGAACCCCTCCCAGGACCCCGGGGTCCCTGGACCTTACTTTGAGAACCACCGCTTTAAACCGTGCGACAGGCTGCTGCAGATGTTATACAGTCTGTAGTAACCAGTGTCCTCCCCTTGGCCTCAACACAGGTGATGCCATCAAACTGAACAAGCTGATTTGTGGTTGGAGTTAAAATTCACAATCTGGAGGTGGTTGAAAGAGGGGAAGATGAAGAGAAAGCTGGAGAATGCTATCCTGATGAACCCACCTCATCCACAATGATGCTATAGTGTGGGGATGAGGGGCACGTTCAGCCACAGACTTGTCATTTCATCGCATTCCTGAGCTAATATTTAGCCTAATTTGATGGCCGGGTCATCGGTCAATAGGAGACCGGTCATCAAATTATTGGCTCAGGAATGCGCCAAAAACAAACAAATCTCCATGAATTTAAGGCTTCATGGGGTGTGTAATTGATAGAAAATAAGTACTTTTTTGGGTGAACTACTGCTTTAACCGTTGTAACCGTTTCATTATTTATATAAACACATTATATTCACTGTTGTTAAACAGTCACGTATATATATTTTACAGAACAGCCACTGTTGTAGGCTGGGTGACATTTAATGTGTAGGCCTATATCAGTTTCATCCAATCTTGACATTAATTAATGTATTTGACCACAGACCCCTATCTGAAAATATTTTGTGCCAGGGGCCCCCATACAAGACTTGTGCTTTTGAAATGTGTCAAAAATATTCCAAAAGTTGAAACTTTTTTCAATATTCTTTTGAAAATCAGCAGGTCTACAAGCTCACAACGCGTCGCATAGAGACATGTTGTGAGCTTGTAGATTGGCTATTTTCAAATAGCCAATGTATATATATGATTAAAATGGTTGAATAGATTTTTATGATATTTATTAATTTTGTTGGGGACCCCTGGAACCCCCTCAAGGACCCCTGGGGGTGCCCGGACCCCACTTTGAGAACCAATGCAGTAGCGTATACATACATTTATATGATCCATTCATAGGCGATAGCTGTGTATTCCTACATATGTTCAATGGTGTAAAATACTATTTATACTATTGTTGTATGAACCAGCGAAGTTGTCTGTCTGTCTGTCAGCCTGTCTGTCAGCTACCTACCATCTAGCTAGCAACGTATCTACCTACCAACCATCAAACCCAGATAAACTGAACCTTAGTTATATCTTTATCTTTATTATTGTTGTTATGTTGCGTTACTACTGTATTGCATTTTGCTGCTTTTACCAGTCCTGGA
Organism: Gymnoscopelus microlampas; assembly: GCF_963454915.1. Lineage (NCBI taxonomy): Eukaryota > Metazoa > Chordata > Actinopteri > Myctophiformes > Myctophidae > Gymnoscopelus > Gymnoscopelus microlampas. The sequence goes on along the minus strand of NC_139949.1, from coordinate 45,127,205 downwards.
CTCAAATCGACCCCAATGCCCAACCCTGACATATGTTTGCCAGTCACACATAAAATATAGGCTATATTGTTCTTGTTGTTGTTGTTGTTTTTAACCACATTAGCATGATTGTGCAAAGCTTCAGGAGAGAAGCAAACGAAGACTGACTTACTTAACTGGACCACCGTCCAACGACGAGTTCTTTTCCTGAGCACGTTTCCTCTGACTTAGCCTTGGATCAAGACTATCATAGATTTTATCGAGTCTGACTTTTACTTTCGTATATTATCTATGGGCTGCACCCTTATACCTCTATGGCTGCACCCCCCAATTGTTACTGGGCTGGCGCGAAAAGCCCATACTTCTCTGTACATGTACACAAAAGCATGTAAAGTGCTGACCCTGTAGCCCCGGACATTAACTCGACATTAGAAACCAGTGTGCACTGTATTAGCCCGTATTTTTCAATAGATATGTGTTTTAATCCCGTCTGTGTCGGATTCTGTCGGAAGTTCCCTGTATTCCTCAATGGGCGGTAGTGACGGGGCGCATCCGGTGAAAACCAGGATTACACTCAATGTAAACAGGAAGTAAACAAGGGGGGGTGGCGTTCGGCCACAAATGGGATTAAAACACATATTTAATGAAAAATACGGATTTATAATGCAATGCACAACTTTTGAATGCTGAGGTAACATCCCGGACTACCGGATAAGGACCTTATATTTTGCATTTGTACTTTGTTTGGAGAAATACGGACTTTACGGGCGCATGTCCAGTGACAATTGGGGGATAAAGCCCAAGACGATCATAGCTATGTAAATAGATCAAACACATTTATGATAGTCTTGATCCAAGGCTAACTCAGTCCTGTATAACGCTATTTCTAACTGAAGTTGACCACATGATGAAATGTGGTCAACTGCATTCTGTCAGTCTTGTTTCACTGTTCATTGTCAGGCCGCAACGGCATTAATGCCTTCCATACAAATTGTAAATTAAAACCATCAGACGTCACCTGCCTCATTAAGGTTTAATAACACAAAGTTATCGTTTTTAGATGTCGTGGGAAAATAAAAGATTGATTCAACGACTCAACATAATGAAGCGACTGGAAAAGGCACCGCTGAGATTCGAACTCAGGATCTCCTGTTTACTAGACAGGCGCTTTAACCAACTAAGCCACGGCGCCGGGTGACGATAGTGGAAGAAAAAATAGTATTTAAAACTTGTAGTACTTTCAGTATTTTTTCTTTTATTTTATCATCTTTTGTGCAATTTCTTACAAAATATATGTCATAAATAATATACAGTATAGAGCTCAGCAAAATAAGATTAAGTGTTCAATATAAATTATCTAGCATTCATTGTCTCACTTCTCACCATAATTATTTAGATTTGTATGATTATAGTTCCTTCCAACTGGCATATTTGATCACTCATCCCAATAAATAATCAATCATTGCAGCAGAAACTTCCAAGTCGGCGAGGTTGATGATGTCGCCCAAGTCTTGAAACGCCAGGTCGATCTCGTCAAAGACCTCGGTCTGTTGCCGCCCTCTGCGGGGAAAACACTGATACTGCAGCATGTCGCTCATGTCGGGCATGATGAAACTGCTCTGTGTGTGTGCGTTATGCTCGGCCGCACCACAGCGGCTCCCAGCGGGTTGAGGTCCGTCTCCAAATAGAAAGTCAATGTCCTCTGGGAGAAAGACAGTGTTTGGAACGACTTCGTTAAAATGTCCATTGAAGCCAGGCGTTTGGTGGTGGTAATAGTCTTGGGGACACCCGGGGACAGACAGACAGTCCAGGGCTGTAGCCTGGTCTCCGGGGACTGGCGAAGTAGGACCGTTGGGTCTGGCCTGTCCCTGGTGGTGGTGGTGCCCCGGCATTGTAGGACAAAGCGTGGACTGGGGACTCCATGGCTGGGTGGCACTGCCACTCCATGGCTGGGGGAGACTTGGAGATGGGTAGCTCGGTGCAGAGGGGGAGGGGGTTGACATGGAGGAGGATGATGATGGTGAGCTAGTAGGTGACATGATGTGACAGAACTGCGGTGAAGGGGGACTGCTTGGTGGCTGTGGTGATGCGCCCCTGTTTAGTTTCTTGCTCTTGAAATAGCGTGCGCGACGATTCTGGAACCACACCTGTAATACAAAAAGAAGATGGTTAGGGCCACAATAAAGAAAGAGACACAATTACGCACGACAATTTGACCTATACACATGACCCTCCGAGTTAAATGAACACAGAGGAATGGATTTTTAATCACTGTACCTGGATCTTAGAATCCGGGAGCCCAGTGAAAGAGGCGAGGGCCTCCTTGGTCTTGACATCGGGGTAATGGTTGAGGGAGAAGGCCCTCTCCAGCTCGCTCAGCTGCGCTTTGCTGAAGGTCGTGCGCTTTCTCCGGCGCTGGATATCTGCGCGCGCCCCCTGGTACAACTGAGCATTGAGGGCCACTGTAGAAAGAACAACAAAAATGTTATTAGAATACTTTACAAAAATACAATAATTACTTTTTACTTCAGAATGTGAAGGAACAACACCTAGGCTATGCAAGTTCTTCCTTCTGACAAAGACAGAGCGAAATGACTGGATGGTGTTGTTCCTACCAACAAATAAAACACAACAGTTTCGTTAAATTGAGTTATTCTTACCACTGGGCTCTGGTGAAAAGTCATCGATGTGGTTCACATCCAGACATGATGATCCAGTTGACCAGTGATGTCCTCCTGGGTAAAGTGCACTCATCTCTGAAACATTAGTGTAATCCAATCCAAACGCCTCCATGCCTCCGAATAATAATAAATCCAAGTGTGTGTATACACCAAAGAAATATACAGGCTTAGTGATCCACTGTCTTTCGAGATGCTTCTCCTGGAGACTGATGGGACTGTACTGACAGAAATAGTGCTGCCACCCTTCTTATAGTAGCACCAGACTACCCCCACAGACAGCCATCAGGCCTACCTGCCCCTCAATAGATATGATCACATGTCTTCTACAAACGCGTGCCTTTGAAGTGCTGTGCGCCCTTGGTCTAATAGGTGTCCCTTTGATCCCCGACGAGCCCTAATCGGGCCCATTAAGGTCCAGACCGACCCAACGCGTATGATCCCAACACGGGCAAGCAAGTCATGTGACAAAATGGCAATCACTCCTTTGACGCACACTGGAAATACTCCAGTAAAGTAAAAAATACCTAAAAATAAGTACAGTACTTGAGTAAATGTACCTAGTTACTTTACACCGCTGCCTAACACAACCCAAGGTAAAAAGGTAAGTACAATTTTGAAGTATTTGTTCTACTTTACTGGAGTATTTCCAATTTTCAGTTATTATTTGAAAACTTTATTACTAGTTATTTTTAGATTTAGATTATTATTACAAAACATACAGTAACCACTTCAGCCCTATTTACATTTTGGCCATTTGAAATTTGGCCGATCTACAAGCTCAAAATGCCCCACTATGCCTTTGTGTGTGTTTTTTTGTTGTTGCTATTTTCAAAAGATTTGTGAAACAGGACATTCTGAGTAGCCTACTACTCTATATTTGTGGTAGCTACTTTAAGTACATTTTCATACCTATACTTTGATTTCTGGACTACTTGTTGTAACAGAGTGTTTCTGCACCGCAGTATTGATACTTTTACTTATTAAGTGAAATATCTGAGTACTTCTTCCACCACTGCTCGTGGTCTCATGAACACAGAGGATTTTTGACAGACACTCCAGTCTAGCCCGTATCCTTTCCCCTTTGGACCAGCATGGCCTCCTGGTGTGCAGAGAACACGGGTTCTAGGAGATGGTAAAGGCGTGAGAGTGTATTGGAGGAGGGGGCTGTGAGAGTGTGAGCTTTGTACGTGTGTGTGTAGGTGACAAATCGGACTATAGGCCTGCTTCTTAGTTCTTTTCTTCTTCCTGACCGGTAGTGCATCGTTCCCTATCCTAGACTTCAAAACGCCGGATAAAGGCCACGTTCAAAGTCACAGTGCCAGACAGAGACAGAGTAAACGACCATGAACGCCAACTGATTCATGTTTTTCATTTTTTATTTATATATTTATTGTGTGTGTGTGTGTGTGTGTGTGTGTGTGGGGGGGGGGGGGGGGCATTTATGGCATGATCGAAGGCTAAATTTAAGTAAAACCACCGAATATTATGCCTATGGTATTGGTAGGTATTAATCTTATATGTCAACATGTCAAACCACAGGCTACAAATGAATGATATGAATATAGCATAACTAAACAGGCTACTTTCCATCTGGGCTGATCACATGGTGCAGCTAAGCTATGATAGATGCTCATTACACCTGATGCTGCAGACAAAAGGTCGTCATATTGTGATCATCATAATCTATATTGGCCGCATGACATGCATTAAGACAACAATGCATTGAGAGGCCATGTGAATATGGGTCGATATGGATTATGCAAGCAATCGAAACCGGTTCGGGTCACATGCTTCTGATTGAGACCCACTTATGGCCACTTTGATCCCAAGGGCCATCCACGCCAAGCATTATAACTATTAAATAGCCTATGTTGTTAAGTTTAAGTCAAGTGCATGAGAATATTCTAGACAATATTGTTAGTATTATCATTATCATCATTATTATTATTATTATTATTATTATTAGTAGTAGTAGTATCATTATTATTATTATTATTATTATTATTATTACCCTTATTATTATTATTATTATTATTATTATTATTACCCTTATTATTATTATTATTATTATTATTATTATTATTATTATTATTATTATTATTATTATTATTATTATCATTATTATTATTATTATTATTATTATTATTATCATTATTATTATTACATCTAGTCATAGTGCTTGGTGTGGAAGGCCCTAATAGGACAAGTTCCTATGCTGGCATATCATATCTCTATATTCTTGAGATAAGCATGAATTAAAAAGTAAAATACAGAAATTGTTTTAGACAACTGAAAGAATATTGAAGGACATTCATTACTATGACAACATCAAAACGTCACCTAATGTGGGTTATCATTACAACTCTCTGGGGTTTACAATTGATATTGATGACGATGACTCATCTCATTATATATTTGTGATTTTAGTCAAATCATTTACACATAATATTTAACCTCACTGTACTGGTATTCTGTACAAATTAATATTTACACCAGTCGATCTCAAACTTGTTCATGTCAAGGATCTCCAAATTGAAATTGGTCGTGGACCGCCATCTGATAAGATATAGTACCAGATATAGACCCATACAAGATTTGTTTTGTTAAAATGTTCCAAATTGTTCTTATTTTCAAGATTTACAAATAGCCGATATATGGTTTAAAGTGGTTAAACTGATTTTGATGCTATTATGTTAAGGCATTTTGCTGGAACCCCCTCAAGGACCCCTGGGGGTCCCAGGACCCCCCTTTGAGAACCATTGCTTTACACTGCTCACGAAGAGTCATTCATGATGCATACTTTATTTCCCCTATACACTTTCTGTCAATGGAGTCACTTATGTCTTACATATTTCATATGAAATATGAAATATGAATATGTAGAGCCTACATGTGACAACATAGACATGTTCTCTTTTGTGCCCCAAATTGGCAAGGGTGAAAGGTTACATAATGCCATTGATATAGTTTTTTGTGTGCTAAGTGTTTGCCTGCAAAGCCCTTTGATACAGTCATTAAATAAAGTTGAGAGTTGAAAGTGAATAGTTCCCATTAGTCTACACAGGGCCTGTGTCTTGTGACCTAATATCTTCCACTGTGCCATATTGCAGTGGTTCTCAAACCTTTTCATGTCAAGGACTCCCATATTCTAACATATTTGGACACAGACCCCCATCTGAAAAGATTTAGTGCCAGGGACCCTCAGAAGAAAAGATTTGTACAATTAAGCTCACAATACCATGCAATTATTTTGAAGAACCGAAGTATAACATAGGGTTAAAGACAAGTGGTTAAACTAATTTTGATGCTACATTAACACATTTTCCTGGGGACCCCTGGAACCCCCTCAAGGACCCATGGGGATCTTTGAGGATCACTGCCATATTGTATTTGATTTAACTGCCGGCCGGCTATGGCTATTTCCAGACACCAAAGATGCTAAGCTGTAGATGACAGACCTACAGTACGTGTATTATGAAATGTTTTGCCAAACATTTTCAATGCCATATAAACTCCCTGGCACTCATTTGTTGATGTGTTTATGTTTATTTATGCTGTGGCATCTGCCTTGTTGCTGAGGAAGCAGGCCTTGAAAAAGTTGTTGCCCCAGGGCCTGTTTGTAGCATTTGCCTATGTAAACAACAACACAAAGTCATGTTTCCCACAGACTGCATGGGATATAACAGCCAATACAGCATATTAGGCCTACAGTATATCAACATTGTTTTATCAATGAAAATCTTGCTTTAAGCAAAATTAACAGCTTTCAACCTTGCAGATGCTATTTTGGGCATGTCATCATTATAGGCAAACATTTTCAGCATAAAAATATAATAAAATAGTAGATCTTTAAGCTCACAACAATCGGTTATTTTTTCCGCATGACACCGCTGTACAATGAATGGAGTATAAAATAGGGCTAAAGTGTTTAAGAAAGAGGGGAAGATAGACAGACACATAAACAAGACAGACAGTAATAACAGAAGGGAACTCTTTCAAGCAGTTTATGGCGCATTTTCATTGCATGGTAGTGGCTCTGGCTCAACTCAACTCGACTAAAATCACTTTTAGTGCCAGGCACTTTCTTTTCCACTGCAGATGGGTCCTCCTCAATGTAGCTGCATAGTCATTACATGTAACTGAAGATTCTACTATCAATTATCTCATTGTTGTGAGAAAACGGAAATACAATCAAACTAGAAAAAAAATTAGCGCAACATCACAAATAATACTATATACCAGTTGCACTGCTAAGAAGAGTTCAATAAAAACAGAAGAATGACATGCTCAAAAAATGCCTGTGCCTACTTGAATAAAGAGTACCCGAAAGACACTTCCGAGAGTGCTGGCAAATTCTTCTCCTTTCATTGCACTCATCTGAGCCGTGCACCCAGTATATTGATTATTACTTGTGACTGAGTTGTGCTCGCACTCTTTCTATGAATTATTAATTGTTATTCAAGACCTTATTCAGCCTGCCAACTTGCAGTGAGGAATACATTCTTGCCAGGTTTTTTTTTTTTTGATTTGTGTGAAAAAAAATCCAGGGTGTGATGTCCACTTGTTTAATGCCAATAGAATCCTTTCGGGTTATTAAATTCCTATACAAATCCATGGATTTCTTTGAGGAGAGCCTCATAAGATTAAAACTAGTATTTTTTCTAGCTTTCTATTGATATAGTTGTAACACTTGTGTTGAGTGTTGTGTATGTATTTTGATTCCACTTTCCATTATTTGTCATTTTCTGTTTTCTGTTTTCTGGCCTCTGTGTGTGTGTGTGTGTGTGTGTGTGTGTGTGTGTGTGTGTGTGTGTGTGTGTGTGTGTGTGTGTGTGTGTGTGTGTGTGTGTGTGTGTGTGTGCGTGCGTGCGTGTGCGTGTGCGTGTGCGTGTGCGTGTGCGTGTGCGTGTGCGCGTGCGCGTGCGCGTGCGCGTGTGTGTGTGTGTGCGTGTGTGCGCGTGTGTGCGTGTACGTGGGTCTTTAACCTTTAACTTCTGACTCAACTGGAGGTGTCGAATGTGTTCATTCATAGAACAACATTCATTCATTGTAATTTTCAGACACTATCCTGTTCTGCTCTTTGTATTGCTTGTATCAGTTTTACTGTACACGTGATGCAAGGTGAATAGACTACATTCTACAAAACACTCGAATTTCATTCATCGGTGTGTGTGTGGTGGTTCCACTGTATATCCACACTCCTCTCTCCCGCAAGTCAGGCTTGACAGTCAGGTGTGAATGACGCTTTGCCCTCCTCTCTCACACCCACTGCCCTGCCCCTTCCCTCACAATACACAAACACACCTCCACGGCTCAACTGTTTGATGTGGAAACTCTGTCCACATTTCCTGTCATCTTGAGAGATATGTAGGCCTAATCCAGGTGGTGGCAGAGTGTGTGTGTGCGTGCGTGCGTGCGTGCGTGCGTGTGCGTGTGTGCGTGCATGCGTGTGTGCGCATGTGTGTGCGCGCGCGCGTGTGTGTGCGTCAGTGATGTAAAGTAACCAAGTACATGTACTCAAGTACTGTACTTAAGTACAATTTTGAGGTACTTTTACTTTACTGGAGTATTTCCAATTTTCTATACTTTTACTTCTACTCCACTATATCTCAGATACAAATATTATACTTTTACTCCACCACAATTATTTGAAAGCTTTTGTTACTAGACTTTGATTACAAAACATACATTAACCACTCCAGCCCTATTTAAACTTTGGCTATTTGAAAATAGCCGATTTACAAGCTCACAACGTGTCACGATGCGACAGGTTGTGATCTTGTAGATCTTGAATTTTCAAAATATTTTAATACATTTTAGACATAATGATAACTTGTGAAACGGGACATTCTGTATGATGAGTACTTTTACTTTTGGTACTTTAAGTATATTTTGATGCCAATTTTTTACTTTTACTTTTACTCAAGTCAATTTTGATTACCAGACTTTATTGCAGTATTTATTGATACTTTTACTTAAGAAATGTGAGTACTTTTCCCACCACTGGTGTGTGTGTGTGTGTGTGTGTGTGTGTGTGTGTGTGTGTGTGTGTGTGTGTGTGTGTGTGTGTGTGTGTGTGTGTGTGTGTGTGTGTGTGTGTGTGTGTGTGTGTGTGTGTGTGTGTGTGTGTGTGTGTGTGAGGGTGGGGGTGACTGTCCCATTCCCCAGAAGGCCTCGCTGGGCCTGAGAAGAAGAGGCCGAGTGTGACTCTCACCTTGGCTTCGCATGAAAGACTGCCGGTGTCCAACATTGTAAAGAGACCACAAGACATGATTTAGTGCCTGTATAGCTGCCAATGAATACATATTCTGGCTCAGAAGAAGGAAGGCTCAGGGGCAAGTGAAATGAAATATTATGTCAGCACATTCTACGGCCCAGCCGCTAGCAGCTCTGCGTGACTTTAGCTCAGGTTTGGATGAAAGAAGAGAGAGAGGAGAGAGGAAAAAACCTTGGGGAATTTTAGACAGTTATCAATGAATAGGAAGGGGTGGGGGGGGCTCAAACTGGTGGACATGGAGTGGAGATGCCACATACAATAATATTTCAACTCCCAGGTACAGACAAGATCTGGGCACTGTTGTCTATATGAACTGTGGCCAAAAGTTTAATTAGTGTGTCTTTGCATTCCAAGTCTTGGCCTCAAATAAAAAATGGGTTAATATGAGACCTGGGTGAGAGGAAAATGACTTTGAAATTGGTTGAAACTTCACTTCACAGAATAAACTTGGCTGGTGTCTTGATTCTGATATGATTTGTCTAGCCATCCGATAAGTACACTAATAAATCTAATTTAAACATGTCTATATTGATGTGTAGATTTATTATTTGGCATATAGCATTTGTTCTCAAATTGGGGTCCGGGGACCCCCAGGTATCCTTTGAGGGGTTCCAGGGGGTTATTAAAAAATGGCAGATGTACAAGCTCACAGCGTGTAACTTTGTGCCATGCTGCGAGCTTGTACATCTGCTATTTTTTTAATAATTTGAAAGATATATATCGCAAATGTTTGGAAATGTTTTGACATTCTTTAACATAAATCTTCACTTCTGGGGGGTGGCCTGGCCCAAAACCTTTTCAGATGGGGGTCTGTAGCTACATATATATCAATCTGGGTGTCCTTGATACAAAGAACTTTGAGAACCACTGGCATACATACATAATTGACACAGAGCTGATGACATATCATGGCTTCAAATCTGTTGATCTTGCGGTTGCTCTGGATAAGAGTGTCTGCTAAACTGTCACATGACCTGTGGTGGTGTGTCATCAATGTCAATGTCAAATACAGCAAAATGGCATAACATTATTTAACCGCTTAAATCCTGTTTTGTCCTTCATTGTACAACTGTGTTATGCATCGGAAATAGCAGATCTACAAGGTCACAACGCACCGAGACGCTTGGTGAGCTTGCAGATCTGCTATATTTGTCATTAATATAATATTGTCATAAATGTCATATTTGGTGATGCCACATGCAACAGATTATGCTGCACTTATTCTACATTTATCAAATATTTAACCAAATGTACCCATAGCGTCCATTTGGTTATTTGTACATTCTCAGAGTTACAAGTGAATAAACTACACTAAGAATTTCACTGGGTAGCTAGTTACCCTCTCTTTCCTGTTTATGTCCACTGAACTAACCAGGAAAAAGGTAAATACATGACAAAATAACTATAACAGAGTCAAAGCAGAGCAGAGCAGTTTGATTGTGTGTTCAGATAGGAGTATTAGGCTACCCAGGAATGCATGGCAAGAAACGTATTGTGTCGGAGGGTATCGCAGAGTCCTGAGATTTGGCAAATAAGTGTAACCCCTGGCATTACATTAAAGTGAGACACATTCATGCAAGACAGATTAACCATTTTTGAAATATGCTATATCAATATAAAGGCATAGAATAATGGAGAATGACTTGTGAAAGCTTTGTCAAAAGCAGGCTGTCAAATTATTATTTTCAGACTTCATAGGTCATTCTTGCAGCCTACTGACTAATTCATGATCATAACAAAAACATATTATACATGCAGTATATTTTCTCATTGCATTTGTATTGCTTAGATAGGAGATAAAGACTCAGGAAATGAAGGGCACAGAGACAGAGGGGATACACACAGACAAGACTCCAGGAGTCGGATTCGAACACGTGCATGTCCTCTCCATGAAGGGGCATGTTACAGTCTAATATGTGGTTGTCCCACCAGGTATCCACACTATTTGGGGGCTATATTAACTTACAAGTAAAGTATACCAATTCCAACCAAATATACATGTGGCACATCATTTCCAATAAGGAAGAGATGCAATGCCAGTCGATTATTTTTGTATTCATTTATTTTATTTTATTTTATTTTATTTTATTTTATTTTATTTTATTTTATTTTATTTTATTTTATTTTATTTTATTTTATTTTATTTTATTCTATTCTATTTTATTTTATTTTATTTTATTTCAAGTTTAAATTCAAGTGCATTTCAGCCAAGCTGTATGGTGAAATTGTCACTCCTGGAGGAACTACCGTTTATGCTTCATATCAATATTTAGTTTGCTGTCACTCTCATATCAGTGCTCGTTGCCAGTGTTGCCAGGTTTTGCGAGAGAAATAAGCAACCAGGTCTATGAAAACAAGCCCAAAAGAAGCGACAGATCTCAGATCTACAAGCTCTGACAAAAAAAATCTGGGGGCCCTTAACATGAAAATGAAGGAACATTAGGAAACAAGCGAAAAAAACGCAACCCGCAACGGCAACTACCAACTACTTTACAAGTGACTTTACAGTTAAAAAACAAAACAAGCCCAAATTCGCTTATAATAAAGCAGACCTGGCAACACTGGTTGTCCCTAGAAGAGCAGCCCTGCCCCTCCCCTCGATCCGGAGGGAGTGACCTAACGGGCCTGTGCTAAAGGTTCATTCGCTACTAGTCTTCTACTACTAGTCTGCCTACCGCACCGTCCTGCTGCCGGAAAGATCGCAACAAGGCACAAATTATTATAAAATATTAAGGTAAGAAGGAATTAGAAACTAACATAGTCTCTGATTGGCCAACCGTGTTCGCTGTTTCCCTCAGCTCGGGTCCAAGAAGGTCGGTATGCAGTGAACATTGTTGTTATTACTGGATAACTAGCAGAGATAAGGAAATATTTGTAACAAGAAATTGTTTACACATTAAACATAGCTATTTAAGACCTGCACACATGCGTTGTCACGCAGTTGTTAGCTATCCTACACATTACGTAATTGTCAATCTATACCCCCAGACGCTAGACAGTACAAGCTATATCCCGATATAGTTGTTGAATAGTTAAATTAATGTATCAAGGCTAGAGCGTCTAACTGACACAGCACCAAAAGACTGTTTTAACTTGAGCCAGTTCGATAGGCTACGAAGAGGTGTCAGCTTACACAGCACATTGTCTATCATAGAATAGAACAGGGGTCTTCAACCTTTTCAGGCCAAGGACCCCCTAGCTGAGAGAGAGATGAAGCAGGGACCCCCTCTATATTGTCTAACATTTTGTTTCAGATTAAACTTGGTCTGCTCTTTTTTCCTTCTACACCTATACCTCTTTGCCAAAAATAGCAGATCTACAAGCTCACAACGCCTCGCAGCGCGAGGCGTTGTGAGCTTGTAGATCTGCTATTTTAGGCTAAAGTTCTCCTTAGAAAAAGGGATGCTAGAGTTCAAGTGGTTAAGGTAAAAAAAATAAAATCATATCACACAAAGATTTGGCGGACCCCCTGTAGTAACTCTGAGGACCCCCTAGGGGTCCCGGACCCCCTGTTGAAGACCCCTGGTCTAACTGACACAGCACCAAAAGACTGTTTTAACTTGAGCCAGTTCAATAGGCTATGAAGAGAGGTGTCAGCTTACACAGCACATTGTCTATCATAGAGAATAGAATAATCCGCT
>NC_139949.1:45084627-45109627 GCF_963454915.1 Gymnoscopelus microlampas | reverse complement strand
ATATAGATTTTTTGGCTTTCATTGTACTTTTTGGTAAACATAAATTCAATCATACATACAGTATACATATTACAGTATACATATTTTTGTAGTGGTTCTCAAAGTCCGGTACAGGGATCGATGCTCCAAATGGACACTTCTGTAACTCTGAGAGTTAACTGGACCCTTACAGGTCCATTTGGTTCCATTTGTACACTCTCAGAGTTATGGTGGTCCTTGAAATTAAAAGGTTTGAGAACCCCTGACAGTGTGATAAAAATTCCGAATCCCAACCCTGCCTGCCTGCCTTTCTTTCCTTATTTCTTTCTTTTCTTCTTTCTTTCTTTCTTTCTTTCTTTCTTTTCTTCTTTCTTTCTTTCTTTCTTTCTTTCTTTCTTTCTTTCTCCCCTCCTTCCCTCTCTCTCCCCTCCCCCCACATACTTTCTGTGCGACTACAACAGTCTTTATCTAATCAAAAGTAGGAATTTAAAAAATCCCCAAAAGGTAGCACATCAAAAATGTAACATCAACGGAGGACAAAGTACTCACATTTCCACTTTTTTACACACACCAATAAACTAAATAACCGTTTGTTTTGATGTGTATACTGGATTTTGGGTCTAGCACTCAACTGAGAAAACCAATTGTTGATGCGCAACCTCTTTTTCTTATTTAGTCTTTATCTAATGTCTACTGTATTGTGCCTCCTCCCTGGTGTCCACCCCTGTCCTGTCCTGTGCTGCAGGCGTGTGACCTGGGGAAAGTACACTAACTGTGGTCAGACATGCATCGCCCCAGACTACATCCTGTGTGAGGCCAGCATCCAGGACCGTGTCATAGAGGAGGTGAAGAAGTCCATCAAGGTAACTGCACTCAGCCAGTGTTCCTGCAACATATTCAAGACATCTCAGCTTCAGCTCCATCCCGTGTTCTGTGTGTCAAGTAGGATTCTCGAAATACTTTAACCACAGGAATCCCAGCATTCCTATTTTGGGCATGTCATAATAGGTGAACATTTGGTGAAAACAGGTGAACATTCGGCGAAATTCTGCAAGCTCACAACGCATTGCATTGCGACGCATTGTGAACTTGTAGAATGGCTATTTTCAGCAAAGACATTTGGTGAGAGGTCAACAATAACTATAGGCCAAGTATAGACCACTGGGGGGAACTCTAGTTAGCAGGTTTAAGTGGTTAAAACGTCTGTGAAGCAGCAGCAACACCCAAGGAAGTGTGTGGGTGCAAATCCTTATAATCATCCAGGTAACATGTTGAAACATGGGAGGAACTTTGTGAGCAAAGCAACCATGTATACTTTACATTACAAGTGTTCACCAGCAGGTCAAAATGTGCCAATATTACTTTGATACATTCTGACACAGTTTTTGCGTCTTCCTTCAACCTCAGGATGACCATATTTTCAAACACCCAAACTGGGACCCATAACCACTTTCACCATAGTTGTCAAAACCTTTCAAACTGTTTTGAAAGCGGTATAAATGATATGTATATTCCCTATTGCTGTATATATGTAACCTTCCCATTATTAATGCTGAAGTCTGGATATTTTGTGATTATGAACCTACTTGACGTGATATGAGATGTGTGATATATGAATGTTTTACTGAGTGTTTTAATTGAAAAAACAAACAAAATAAATGTGGAAAAAAACATGGCACTTCTGAAAACCACAATATAGAAAACAAAACAAAACCTGTTTTGAATATAGCAGATCTAGGAGCTCACAATGCGTGATGTGAGGCATTGTGAGCTTTGTACGTTTCCAGGAAGTCAAAAACCATTATGAAAACGTTGGTGAAAAACTGGACATTTTAGTGACACCCAGCTTGAAACCGGGACAAGCCCAGTCAACCCAGGACATCTGGTCACCGTATTCAACCTACAAGCCTTTGGTTGTATGTTGTAGCAGAAGAGAGGTGCGTGTAGATCAGTGGCCATAACAACACTCCCTCTACCTTCCCAGGACTTCTACACAGACGACCCTAAGACCTGCTCCGATTATGGACGCATCATCAACCAGCGCCACTTCAAGCGGGTGCTGGGCCTGACTGAAGACAGCACCATCGCTGTAGGAGGAGACAGTGACGAGTCAGACTGCTACATAGGTACAACTTACTTGGCTTCATGGATATAGATATTTGTCATAAACTATAATCTATACGTATTATGTACAGGCTATAAGTTGAAGGACATGCATGTAGTAAATCAAAGATCTCCATTGTGATTAACATAATGCATTAAGAATTGATTTAAATTAATCTATTAATGGATCACTCTCTTTTTGAGGAGAGTTGGGTTAGTTTTTGTTTGTGGTAAATCACAAACGTAATGGTTCAAGTTTAAAAATAGGAATTGCTATCTATGTTACCTCATTGAGTTCCAGTAATTGAAATGTTCTCTCACGATTTCCAAATAAAAAGATGACAAATACTTAACCAGAAAAGGGCAGATCTACAATCTCACAACATGTCGCAACGCGATGTATAGCTTGTATAGCTTGTATATAAGCTATTCTCTGCAAAAATATTTGGTATAGACGGGGAGGGGGCAATGATAGACCCCTGGGAGGACCCCGGTTATAGGTGGTTAATGCAGACGAGGACAAAGACTTGTGTCTGATACAGTGTATATACTTGTTCTACAGCTCCTACGGTTCTGCGGGACGTGAAGCCAGATGCCAAGGTGATGCAGGAGGAGATTTTCGGACCTCTGCTACCCATCCTGCCAGTCAGCGGACTGGATGAAGCCATCAAGTACATCAACCGTGGCGAGAAACCTCTCGCCCTCTATATTTTCACACCCGATGATAAGGTACCACACGACACACAGATGACACACAGAGATATACAGTTTGTATGTGTGTGCTCCAGAGCATGTGCGTGGGGATTTTGAATGGAGCGCAGAGCGAGTTTTCAGTCAGAACCCCTGCCTCCTCCTCCAATTTCGTTATCACCAACACTGCCAGGGTGCTCTCTGATTCTGTCCTGCTGTAACAGAAACCACTGCCAGAGTTTGAAGCCTTACAGGGCTGTTTATAGTCTCGCAATCGGTCATGGCCCGATGGAAATCGCTACAATGTCACCAACATTCCATTATCGCCATCACCATCAGGCTTTCACAAGCAGACGAAGCCACTCCATGAGAAATATTAATAACTAGATGCCGAGCTGGGTGAATATCTCTCTAGGCTTGGCTTACATGTGTTGAATTAACCTATTAAAACCACGAAAGCGGTCCGGCCGTCCGGGCACCTAGGCTACAATGTAGCCTGACAGCGCGTGGCGGGTTCGAGTCCCGATCCCGGCGACCTTTGCTGCGGCTCAGGGGTAGTGGCCGGGTAGTGTGAACTGGAAAACCGCAAGGTTCCCAGTTCGATCCCGGGCTGGGGGGCTCCCCTAGAGTTAGTGTCGAAGTGTCCTTGAGCAAGACGCTGAACCCCTAATTGCTCCCGATGAGCAGGCTGGTGCCTTGCATGGTTTCCTCCGCCATCGGTGTATGAATGTGTGTGTGAATGGGTTAATGGCACAATCAATGTAAAGCGCTTTGGATAGAAGCGCTATATAAATGCACCATTTACCATTTACTCCCCATCTCTCACTCCCCGTTTCCTGTCTTAACTTCACTTCCCTATCAATAAAGGCATAAAAAGCCCTAAAAGAAATCAAAAAAGGGAAAGCATCTGTGTCTTTTAGATTTTTGCGTTGGCTATTCAAAAATAACATACAAGCTCACAGCGCGTCACTTCATGCCCGCCATGAGCTTGTACATCTGCTATTTCTGGAAAAATCTTGAAATTGTTTGAAAAATCTTGAACTACTGAAACTACTGATTTAGAAGGCATTTGTAGAATCCGCCCCAGGTCTTAATGCATTAACAGAACTCTCTTTTCTCCTCTACCTAAAGGTCATAAAGCGAGTGATAGAGGAGACGTCCAGTGGAGGATTTTTGGCCAATGACTGTTTGGTTCACTACTCAGTCAACGCTTTACCCTTCGGTGGAGTAGGTGAGTTTGCACACGGCCTAAATGCGCTGACACACTTGAGGCTGAGTGATATATACTTGGCATCATGCGGCAAAAACTGTCCATCTACACATTTTGAGCTTGGAGATCTACTATTTCTGGAATGCAACACTATCGTGTGACGGAGTATACATTAATTGAGCATCAGGCACACTCACTCACTGGCTTATCTCCAAAGCTGGAAGTTGGGAGGCAAGCCTACGCCCACACAGAGACATTAGCCAATCTGCAAACTCACAATGCGATGCTATGTGTTGTGAGCTTCTACAAATGTACACCTGTAAAATTATGTTTTACACAAGTTTACAGATATATAAAAGTGGGTGAAACAAGCTACCGACAAACCTTTTGAAAAGTTCTGGAAGAAAATACATTTCAATATTTTCCCTCAAAATCATTTACTTTAAAAAAAAAGATAGCGATTAGTTTGATCAGCTGTTGCACCCCTGCTCGATCGCACAACATGTTTCCCTTGACATTTTGTATAATGTTCGACTAACAGACACTTCTCTCTGTAGGAAACAGCGGTATGGGCTGCTACCACGGCAAGCACAGCTTCGACCAGCTCAGCCACCTGCGGGGCTGCCTCATTAAGAAGCTGAAGATGGAGGGCGTCAACGACATGCGCTACCCGCCGCACACGCCCAAGAAGCTGGGCTGGGCGCGCTTCTTCCTCCTGAGCAACCCCGACCTGGGCTGGATGGGACGCATGGCGCTGCTCGCCGTCCTGGTGGTGGTGGCGGCCGTCGCGCTGCAGGTATGTGAACTCCGGTTAACAGTTATTCAAACTAATTGTTTTAATCGATTATCATTTTTTACATTTTATCCCTATTTTGAGCATGTGTTTATCTGCAAAAAGTTTCAAAACATTTAAAACCTTTCAAAAAATTGTGAAAATAACCAATCTGCAAGCTCAGAACGCGTCACGATGCGACACGTTGTGAGCTTGTGGATTGTCTATTTTCACTATTTTTGTGGTTACTCGTGCATTGTGCACATGCACCAGAGTGACGGTAGGGGTCAGTAATCCCAAAGAACAGAACAGAACAGACAGTGCTGGCTGGTCTTACTCTCTCATATGTACACAGACAGCTATAGCTACTATTGAGCTGTTATCAGTCATTGAGAAAGCAAGGTAATAGCTGGTAGTATTATCGCCAGAAGTCCTTAACTCCAGTCTGTAATTATGGGTGAGGAATGAGGGTGCAGTCAAACTGAACATCAGTGCGCAGATACTTCAGTATCCTGAACAATATTACCATATTACAGGTACCTTATGCTGTTTCTTATAACCAGGATAACACCTTATCCGGGTTGTGGTAAATGAGATATGTATTGTTCTCAAACACTTAACTACTCCTAACATTAAGGGGATATTTTTGTGCTTTTAGAATTTGAATGCACAGAAATCTCATATTTTTGTTAATAACGTTTAAATGTTAGCAGAAATCGGCATACTCCATTGTGTCAGGTAAAAAGGTATCAGCAGGTATTTTAGCCCTGGACACAGTGCGTGCTATTCAGGCTCCCTGCAATTTAACACACCAAATAGCAATTAACTTTGTATCTGCGTACGTGTATGCGTGAATGTCACTGAAATTTTACAAAAATGATGCGTAGCTTGCGAGACAAGTTCAGGCAGTATACACTCGAGAGGTTACACACATGTGCAGCTCTATGTGGGAGATGTACTGTATGTGACGTGTAAAGCAGCTGATCAATTGCCGGTCTACTTAAGCTCACCTGATTCATTGCGCTTCCTCCTGTTGTATTGTCAGTGCTTCCACTGATGTCGTATGTGCTTTGTTTGCTCCCACCACCACCCCAGCACCACCCGTAGGCTCTGATTTCCCTAAGGGTTCTGTTTTCCCCTGGGGGGTTTGTTATAGATGTATATCTCCCTGCTCTTAAATGGTTGTCTGCTAATGTTCTGAGCAGGGAGTAATGTATAGCAGAGCCTGAATGCCAGGATCAAATATAATATTCACACTTGTATTTACTGTAGTTATTGTTGGTCTCAAACTATTCGTGAGTTATCTGACTGAAGTATTCTCATGTTTTTCAGAAGTATTTCCTGTGAGGACAGCCCATTGCTTCCCTAAACAACAAGTTTGTCACTTATCTCAACCCTCCAGACGTCTGGTGAACCTGCATGAACCTGGGCTGAAAAGTTCTGTATGAAGTTAATAAACTGCATCCTATTGCCACCTGGTATAGACGCTGTTAGCCAACGTGCCTTATAGCGCAACACGTCAATATTAATACCAGGCTTACTGTCTTGCCTAGGATGTGCTACACTATACATTTGGAGAACAGTCTCGGTAATTTCAATAATATATTATTCTGCTTGTTAAAAACAATTTCAGAAGGATCAGCTGGCTCATTGTAGCTAGAGTGTAATTCTATGTGATGCCTTATATCTATGGCACTTTATTTTGTGCTCTATAACCTGTTAACTCAGGTTGGATTCTATGGAGCTTTTTAAATATGTTTTAAACATTAACAGTGCTGCTATTTTACGGCATACTGTTTGTTCTTAAAGTAACAAAACTAATTCAAGTAATGCTGTGACTAGTTATGACTGTTAGAGCTACTTGCATATCACTATGCATTGGCTTTGCAATGCAGCATTCTTTAGGAAACAATTATTTTTTAATAAAGGATGTTTTTACTTTTTGCCATTAGTTAAAAGGAATCCTTTGACTATAAACTCAGGATGAGGGATTCTCAAACACTACTTGCCTCTCTATGTTCAAATACATTTCACTGACAAAGCTCACATAGCATTTGTATTTAGTCACGTCAATTTCACCTCCTCCCTTCTGTCTAGCAGTGTGCTATATAGCTTAGTGCCTCAATCCATAGTACAATATTTTTACACAGTAATTCAGCTACAATGCATTTTTACGTTTGACACTCCCATTCCACTATACTTAATATGAAGGACCTCTAACAGGTGACCTAGCACTTTCTGTTATAAGACGTTAGTGGCAAATAACCACAAGTTTGAGTGCATTCCATTCCAGACAAATTATGTAGTACTTTTTTTTGTTCCTCTCTGGAACTCTACATGCCTGTGAGAAAGCAAAGTCATGTTTTGAGTTCAAGTTCAATCGATGGAAGTTCTGAAACTTCTTTGTGAATTTATCACCCTGCAGATATTTTCATGAGTTTGTAATTAAGATTTTAATAAATGTTTTTAAATCAAGTCTGGTATTGTATGTCATGGTGTGTCATACATGGTAACATCCACTGTGTTCATTTAACTGCAAGTGTAGAAATGGGACCAAATGCATCCATACTAGTGTCCATTGGCTGTAGTTGTCAGAATTGGTTTGAACAGTAAAGCTTTACTGTAGGAAAGTTAACCTTTCAGAATCTTAAGCACACACACTTAGTATTTTATTGCTTCGAATGTGTAACAAACGACAATATGACATAGAAAGATTTGTAACGAAGACAATAGGCCTATTAGAATTTTATTTTCCAATCGAATAATTCCAAATTAGACAGAAAACCTCGCGTTCACATCTCAATAAAATGAGAAACCACATCTAAGCCACTGTCTTGCAATTTTTATTTTGGAGTGCCGCTTTTTTCCACTTAGGTGGTTTTCTTTTGAGTAGACAGAAAACCTTTCAGAAATAAAACTTTGTATGTTTTTTTTCCCATAAATGAATGCCCTGCTTTATCATACAGCGCCACACAAAAGTAGCAAAAATAGCCGATGTCACGATTAAGGTGAAAGTCATTAAGTTTGACTCCATTTAAAGTAACAGTTTTGGACAAACAAGGTTTCCCCCCGGACAGTGACGATATATGATCAATATACAGTAGATTCAGTGATGGGGACAGCTGGGAGTTGGGCCGGCAGTGTCAGGGGGTACAGGTCCAGGGCGGGGACGGTCAGGTAAGAAGGGGCAAATGCCTGAATCAATTAAACTGCAAGTGAGAGAGAGAGAGAGAGAGAGAGAGAGAGAGAGAGAGAGAGAGAGAGAGAGAGAGAGAGAGAGAGAGAGAGACAGACACAGAGTGGAGGTTTAGTTACTGAAAAACGCTCTGAGGGCACTGTGCATTCGATTGATTATGGACTAATCAAAATTTGATGCTTACAGCTCACTGTACTACTCTACTATGGCCATGACATGGGCAGCGTTTTGAATCACCTGTGACCTCTTCTCCATCACAAAATGCGCTGTTGTTTGCAAGAGAAAAAGAAAGTGGTTGAGATACATTAATCATTAAAATTATCAGCCTGTGGCACTGAATGTCTACGTAACTTTAAGGTTGCAGTTTGTGTGAATAAGTCCAATGTGACATAGCTCTGTACCTCTTTAGCTTGGCTGGCATTAGAAATGGCCTCTGAATTCAGTCTCCTGGATCAAAATGAAAGGCCCGGAGGACACAGAGATCACAACATGATTACACAAATCATAAGACTGAGGCCCAATATTTAAACACGGCAAAACAATAAAGAATATATACATTTTGAAAAGAACATTAAGAGTTAAAGAAATGCAGGGCTATTCAAACCTATCTAAGTCTTTTCAGCTCTAAGACACAGAGACAGAGACAAACACACACACACACGCACACGCACACGCACACACACACACACACACACACACACACACACACACACACACACACACACACACACACACACACACACACACACACACACACACACACACAGAAAAACACAGAGAAAAACACAGTAATTAAAACAACTATCGCAAGTAAGGCTGCACGCTTCACTGCAAATATAGTTGCGTCGGTTTACATTTACACATTGCAAGAGGCATCCAAGACAATGAATGACACAACTTTAAAAAACACTAAAAGAAAACAGTGTTCCTGAAGGTGCACTTCTGAGTTCACAACAGCATGATGATTTGTTTTACAATAGAGACCTCTGCTGGCCATCCTTACAATTACCACAACCAAGTATGCTGACATGCAACACAAATGTGCACACTGTCTACAATGTGATGCAAAACCTTTTACATTGGAGATTGAATCTCCAGGCAGGACAAATAATGATAGAAAAATATCACCTCTACTTTCATGAAATAATACATTTTCATTAAAAAAAACTAAACAACAAGATGTGTCATTTTAGCTGATGTTGCTAAGTTAGGGAGGGTAGTGTACATTCAACATCAACGTGTGTGTGTGTGTGTGTGCTGTCAACTGATGTTGTAGGCTACGTTCTAGTATGTTAATTGTTCATAGCAGGCAGTCCAATTTTAAATACTTTATACTTCTACTCCACTACATCTCAGAGGTAGGCTAAATATTGTACTTTTACTCCATTACAATTATTTGAAAACTTTAGTTACTAGTTACTTTGTAGATTTAGATTATTATTACAAAACATACATTAACCACTTCTTCAGTCCTATATCCCGGCCATTTGAAAATAGCAGATCTACAAGCTCAACATGCTTGGGAAATGGGACATTTTTATACTTTTACTCAAGTACATTTTGCATACATGTTTTTCTTACAGAGTAAGAAAAAAGCAGTGGCACGCCGTGGTGGAAAGCCCGTCAACCAATCAAAAAGTCACAATTCTGTGGACGTTAGGGTGACGTGACGTCACAGCGCGCGACCCACTGGGCATGAACCCTCGGGTCCAACCGTCTCGTGGTTCAGACTTCAGAAGCACCTCGCCCTCACAGCTGCTACCTGCGGAGCCATGGACTGTGGAGGAGACCGTTGTGGACGTTATGGAGGATATATTCAAACCGTGGTTCTCCATACTCGTTTAAGCGGCAGAGGACACTCTAAGTTGGGCAACTTTAACTTCATGGAGGATGTTTAAACTGCAGCCTTAAAGCGGAGGAGGAACGAGTCGTTTAGCCGGCAGAGGACGCTCTAAGCTCGGGGTAAGTGCGTCACACACACACGGCTAGCGAGCGATTAAAAACAAACAAACTTTGATTGAATACTAACAGTTTGCAAAAACAAGGCACTGCGGCCCAAGTGACTGGGAAACTTGTACATTTGGTTACACTATTTCAGGCTGCTTACAGTATGATTAAGTTTAAACATGGTTTTGGTGGAAATACATTTTATTTTGATCCAAGTGTCATTTAGCCGTTGTTGCTAAGTTAGCAAGCTTCACGACAAGGGTAGCTTTCGTTTACGGTAGTAAACATAGTGACGTTGATCGGCCTATTTCAAACTAAAACAAACCACCCGAAACCCTGAAATCAAATAATAACAAACATGTATTTAAACGTGCAAACATATTACTTGTTATTATTAACAAGTGATATGCTTGTATGTTTAAATAAATGTTTGTTAACGGCTGCCAGTTGTAGTTATTTATTTACATGCTGCGAGCCTGGCATTTTTTTTAAATTGACAGCGCGATGCGTCAGAAGGCCTGTCAATCAATCAGCAGGCCAGACCATAGAGTTAGGGCCGGACCAACGTCACACAGCCGGCAGGTTTTAATGGTTCGGTTCGTCAGAACATCTCTGTACTACTACACCAACTGTTACTGGAGACCAGTGGTGTAAAGTAACTAAGTACATTTACTCAAGTAATGCACTTAAGTATAATGTTGAGGTATTTTTTACTTTTCTGGAGTATTGCCAATTTTCAGTACGTTTACTTCTACTCCACTACATCTCAAAGGCAAATATTGTACTTTTACTCCAATTCTTTGAAAACTTTAGTTACTAGTTACTTTGTAGATTTTGTAGATATTATTATCATCACAAAACATACATTAACCACTTCAGCCATTTTTAGCCATTTGAAAATAGCCGATCTACAAGCTTGAATTTTGAATTCTGGAGTTGTACTTGTAACAGAGTATTTTCTACATTGCAGTATTGATACTTTTACTTAAAGTGGTGGTGCCATGGTTTTGCACTTTTTCTGTTTTTCATGTGTCTATGAGGTTGATACAACTTCATTAAAGGGATACTCGTTTTCACCAGCAGTACAATATTAGAACACATTCCTTCTGTTTAGGTTTGATACCATTGATTGAGTCTTTTCTTTTTCTTCTGAACAAACTTTTTTTTGTAAAACGATCTGTTTTTAAATGAACATTTATTGTGTATATATAAAGATCCTTTCATTGGATTGTGTTTACTGATCTCTTTGCAAATCTTTATGACTGAAAAAAAAGCATTACTATTTTAGCATTGCTCCACCACCTTAGCACCACCCACCTATCCTAGAGGGACTAGGACAGGTGGGTGGTGCTAAGGTGGTGGAGGAGGTGCTAAGGTGAGAACCAGGTATACTTACATAAAAACATAATTTTAACAATTTCTGTAACAATTTCCGGAGGAAGAAAAAAATCTTCCTCCTAGTATAACCATAATACCTGATGATTATGTTTTAGGGGGGGGGGGTATCACTGAAAATCACGGCACCCCGTCTTTAAGTAAAATAAAGTACTTTTTCCACCACTGCTGGAGACGAACAATACATGCATGGATTCTACTCATTGATTCTACCTATAATAACCAAGACTAGACGGTGCTAAACCTAGAAGGAAATTAACTACTTGTTTTCCCAGCAGAGGGCGCTTGAAGCTTGGTAAATTCAGAATGAATCAGGTTCACTTATTTAGTTCAGTGTATGAATGAATTATAGAATTCTAGGGAGAGAGAGAGAGAATAAGGCACAGTTATGTCTGTTATTGCATTTAGTCACGTCGTGTTATTGCTATCATAACTGTAACCGCCACCAATTTACGACAAAGAAGAAGTCCATTTGTTGAAAGTAGCCTATATGTGCATGGGTTGTATAAACGGCACAAAAAGTTCAGAAATATGTGCATGTTTGCTTGTTTAGTAGATTATTTCACTGTTCTGCTTCTTGGCAATAACCCAGCCTGTTTATTGACCTTAAATGGTGTCCAGTGTTGCCATGTCCGCTTTTTTTTATGACTGTGACTTTGGGCATGTTTTACTGTAAAGTTGCTTCGTTGGGCTTGTTTCTAAAGTGTAGTTGCTTATTTGGGTTGTTAAATTGTGGTTCTTAAACATTTTCATGGCAAGGACCCACAGATGAATACATTTGTCACAACGCGTTGTGAGCTTGTAGATCTGTTATTTTCACAATTTCTTACGTTTCTTAAATGTATAGATTTTTCTTTTAATTTCTGAAATTCTTTTGAAAAAGGTTTGGTTTTGTAAAAGATTTTTTTTTAATTGTTTGAAATAACAATGATTTTTTTCTCTGCTCCCAGCAGGGAGGAAAGTACTGGCGAGCTAGACAGATGTATGGAAGATGGAGATGACTGGAGACGCCACTGGAGGGCTCGCCCGTGGATGGACTAGAGAGAGGGGGCTCTATCTCTATGCCTGGGTTTCAAAGCTTGACCCTGACCATCGCTTACACAACTGATGCAGTCAAGTAGAAGACGGCCCAAGGTAGGAAACCATTTTTTCTTTGCTGCTGCTGCTGCTTGTGTTGGATAATGCTGTGTACTTATGTGATTCAAGCTGTTGCTCTATTACTGTCATATTGGGAGTTGGGACCCAATGACTGGGTGGCAATGAAACGTGTTCAGTGGCTGTTTCTGGCTGTAGAATTGGAGCTACAGTATGTGCTGTGTTGTTTCCGCTGTTGAAGGTAGTCAGTTGTGGATCATTGTCATTTCAATTAGCCTATTTCCTTTAAAGCTCAAGCTGACATAACAGCCCTCCATTCCAAATGTTGGCCTTCAACAAATGTGTTCATTTGTTGTCTGTCCATGTCTTCAATCTGTATCCCAATGTGTTATACTGGTTTTAACTGTATTGTAAAATGTTCATTTGTTTTTCTAATGGTGTTTCACTGGTTTTAGGGGACAAAATGAGGGTACCCCAAAGCCCAAACCACTGTTACCTCCAGGGGTGGCCTCCGACAAAGGCCTAGCACCTGACAGCCCCCGAACTAGGGGACACGTTTTTTTGGTGTATGTATAAACTGGGTAAGTATGAAACATGTCCCCTTGCTTACAGCCAGGTCCTATTTACTTGTTAACATGGCATGTCTGCAACAATGTCTCCTTAACTTCAAGTCCTACAACATACTTGCTTTTTTTGTAGGTATTAACTAGGAATGTATGAAACAATGTCTCTTCCTTACAGGATATTCTAAACATGCTTGTTTTCATTCATGTAGGTAGTGACTAGGTATGACACAATCAAAGTCTACCTGTTCTAAATGTGCTTGTTTTTTCAGGTAGGTATTGACTATGCGTTAATCTGCATATTAATCGTGTTTTGCTGGTTTAATCTGTATTTTAAATGTTCTTTTGTTTATGTATTTAATCTTAATCTTTAAATGGTGTTTTTTCTGATGTTGTGAAACCTGAAATATCCGATGGAAGAAGGTCAAATCACTGATGATGCGTCCCAGTCTATCTTCTTGTCTTTCTTACATAATATTGTACATTTTGATCTATTTTCAACTTTACAGTTTCTGTCTCTTAATATGTTTGTTTTACTGGTTGCCTCCGCCGGACCAAAGGCGTAGCCAAGACTATGTTTTCGCCCCCGTCCGTATGTCCGTTCGTTAACAGCTAATCACCTGCACTGTTGGACCAATCGCTGTGAAACTACATGCACACGGCTTCTGAGTCAGGTGGCGGTATGGAATCTCAAATCGGCCTCCGAGGCGGAATGGCATCTCAAATTGGCCGATGATTCTGGCAGCGGTATGACTCTTTTTTCTTCACTGGTTTAATCTGTATCAAACTTTAAATGAGGAGATGAAGATGAAGAAGAGAAGAGGAAACAAGAAGATGAAGAGGGACATAAGGAAGAGAATTCAAAGATGAAGAGGAGGTTGTATGCTCACTGACAGTACGTAAGTATTAACTGATTGAGTATAGAAAAATGTCCCCTTTCCTTACAGGCTTACATGTTTTTTAAGTAAGTATTAACTGGGTGAGTATAGAAAAATGTCCCCTTTCTTTGTCCCTTTCCTTACAGGTCCTGTATCATCACTGATAATCCGCCCTGTGCATCCTGGAGATGTTTCCTACATAATATCGTATATGTTCATTATTTATTTTGTATTGTCTTTAATCCGTACCTTAAAGTGTTTGTTTTACTGGTTTTATCTGTATTGTAAATGTTAATGAGGAAACAAGATGAAGAAGAGAAGAGGAAACAAGAAGATGAAGAGAATTAGTTGAAGAGGAAGAGAAGATGGAAATGTATGACGTCTCAATTCATTCACCGCGTCAGGTGGCGGTATGACATCTCAAATCGCCTCAGAGAAGGTATGGCGTCTCAATTCGTCCTCCAAGTCAGGTTGTGGTATGGCGTCTCAAATCGTCCTTCGAGTCAGGTGGTTGTGTGGCGTCTCAAATCGGCCTCCGAGTCAGGTGGTGGTATGGCGTCTCAAATCGGCCTCCAAGGCGGTATGGCCTCTCAAATCGGCCTCCGGATGTATGATGTTCTTTTTTACTGGTGTTTTCTGTATTATAAATGTTGTAAATGAGGAAACAGGATGAAGAGAAGTGGAAACAAGAAGATAAAGACGGACGAAATGAAGATAATACATAGATGAAGAGGAGGTTGTGTGCAAGCTTGTGTTTTTACATAAGTATTAACTGGGTAAGTATGAAAAAAAATCCCCTTTCCTTACAGGTCCTGTATCATCACGGATGTTTCCTGCATAATATTGTAAATGTTCATTTATTTTGTATTGTCTTTATTCTGTATCTTAATATGTTTGTTTTACTGTTTAAATCTGTATTGTAAATGTTTATCATTTGTTTTATGTGTTTAAGCTGTATCATAATGGTGTTTTATTGGTATTATAAATGCTGTACATGTGGAAACAAGGTGAAGATGAAGAAGAGAAGAGGAAACAAGAAGATGAAGAGAAGTAGTTGAAGATGAAGAGAAGATGGAAATGTATGACTTCTCAAATCATTCACGAGTCAGGTGGCGGTATGACGTCTCAAATCGGCTTCAGAGTAGGTATGGCGTCTCGCAGTGGCTCAGGAGTAGAGTGGCCGGTAGAGCGACCGGATGGGAACTGAAGGTTTCCAGGTCGATCCCGGGCTCCCCCAGAGTTAGTGTCGAAGTGTCCTTGAGCAAGACGCTGAATTCCTATTTTGTTCCGATGAGCAGGTTGGTACCTTGCATGGTTTCCTCTGCCATCGGTGTATGAATGTGTGAATGTAATGCACAATCTATGTAAAGCGCGTTGGATAAAATCACTATATAAATGCAAATCGGCCTCCGAGTAAGGTGGTGGTATGGTGTCTCAAACCGGGCTCCGAAACAGGTGGTGATTTGATGTCTCAAATTGGCCTCCGAGTCTGGCGGAGGTACGATGTTTTTTTCTCTCTCGTTTTATCTGTTTTAAATGTTGTAAATGAGGAAACAAGATAAAGATGAAGAAGAGAAGAGGAAACAAGAATATGAAGAGGGACAAAATGAAGAGAATTAGAATACTAATAATAAGATGAAGAGGAGGTTGTGTGCGTGTTTTTACGTAATTATTAACTGGGTAAGTATGAAACAAATTCTCCTTTCCTTACAGGTCCTGTATCATCAATGATGATCCAACCCAGTGCATCCAGGAGATGTTTCCTTCATAATATTGTTAATATTCATTTATTTTGTAGCGTATGTTTGTTTTACTGTTTTTCTGTATTGTAAATGTTCATTGTTTGTTTTATGTGTTTAATCTGTATCATAGTGGTGTTTTACTGGTATTATAAATGTTGTAAATGAGGAAAGGAGATGAAAATGAAGAACAGAATAGGAAACAAGGAGATGAAGATGAAGAGAAGAAGATGTATGGCGTCTCAAATTGGCCGATGAGTCTGGCGGCGGTATGACTCTTTTATCTTTACTGGTTTAATCTGTATTAAACTTTAAATGAGGAGATGAAATGAAGATGAAGAAGAGAAGAGGATGAAGAGTGACATAAGGAAGAAATGTAACAGTTTTGTATAAAACTGTTATTATCATGGAATCTTCATTCTAATGTCATGGCCCTCAGGTTTAACTAAAGCCAGTGTTCAAAATCTGATAAAGCAATGTGTCTTACACACCTGAATATTTGTTGAGGATAGCAGCAACGGGGCAGTACAAATGTAATGTAGAAAAAAAAAAAGTAAAGAAAAAAGACCCCACCTCTGACTTGCAGTTAAAATGCTTTTTATCAAAACATACAACATGTTATAGCTGTGACCTTAGGATGTATAAGCTCCTGAAAGGAACTAATCCAATCCGGTGCACGACAGGACATGCAATAACCCCCAGTTTGCAACTACTTTCGCCTGCGCCCTTCACCGGGTATGGTGTAGTATTAAAAAAAAACGATAACGAACGAGAAAAGATAGCTGATCCAGGAGCTCACAATGCGATGTAATGTGAGGCAGATGTGATTCCGGGAAGTCAAAAACAGCGATTATTATCAAATAATCACAGACAAACCAGGACATCTGGTCACCGTATTCAACCTACCTAAGACATGCTTGAACATTGTAGCAGCAGAGACGTGCACTGGCTCCCCGTAGCGGCTCGCATACAGTTTAAAACCCTGGTGCTAGCCTATAGGGCAGTGAAAGGAACAGCTCCTTCTTACCTCCGGGCTATGGTCGAAGCTTACACCCCTGCCCAACCACTTCGGTCTGCCATCTCGGGTGACTGATTGCCTCGTCACTCAAGGGTCCTTCTGGCCGATCTACACGGTCACAACTTTTTTTCTGTTCTGGCCCCACAGTGGTGGAATGAACTCCCCACTGATGCCAGGACAGCAGAGTCACTCCCAATCTTTCGCCGCAGGCTGAAAACCCACCTCTTCAGGAAACACTACCCTTCCTCTTCGCCTTGCCTACTTGTTGTTAACTAGTTGTACAAACTCTTTCTTTATTGTTTTATTGGATCTTGTTTAGTCGATACACTTATTTGTTTTAGCTCTTGCTCATTTGATTTTGCTATTTGTCTCATCTGTGTAAGAAAGTAGGTAGCTGATATATTGCACTTTTACCTTAGCGCTAGGTATACTCTTGGTTGCTTGTTTTAGCAGAACATGCACTTAAGACTTATGGTGATAAGTAGTTTCGTTCCCTACCTATGTTGAATGCACTTATTGTAAGTCGCTTTGGATAAAAGAGTCTGCTAAATGACTGTAATTTAATGAGGTGCATGTAGATCAGTGGCCCTAACAAGACTCCCTCTCCCTTCCCAGGACTTCTACACAGACGACCCTAAGACCTGCTACGATTATGGACGCATCATCAACCAGTGCCACTTCAAACGGGTGCTGGGCCTGACTGAAGACAGCACCATCGCTGTAGGAGGAGACAATGACGAGTCAGACTGCTACATAGGTGCAACGTAACGTCCATTATTAATAAATTTGACTTATTAATCATAAACTATAATCTATACGTGTTATGTACAGGCTATAGGTTGAAGGGCGTGCGTGTAGTAAGTCAAAGATCTCTATTGTGATTAACATAATTCATTAATAATTGATTTAAATTAATCTTCCACAGACTCAAAGTAAAAACCCTGAATCAGCAGTTTCTGCACTCTCTTTTTGAACCCTAGTGTCTCTATTCTGGTCATAATAGGCTAACATTCGCCGGATAGCAGATCTACAATCTCACAACACATCGCGTTGCGACATGTTGTGAGCTTGTAGATAAGCTATTTTCGGCAAAGAGATTTGGTGTAGAGGGGGGAGGGAGGTGGCCAATGATAGACCCCTGGGGGGACCCCGGTTAACGAAGTACATAGGGTTTAGGTGGTTAATGCAGATGAGGACAAATAATAATAATGCATACTATTTATATAGCGCTTTTCTAGGTACTCAAAGCCGCTTTACAGAAACAAGATAAAAAAACTTCATTAGGAAGAACTAGTTAAAAAAGACAACTTGATAGTCTGATACAGTGTATATACTTGTTTTACAGCGCCTACGGTTCTGCGGGACGTGAAGCCAGATGCCAAGGTGATGCAGGAGGAGATTTTCGGACCTCTGCTACCCATCCGGCCAGTCAGCGGACTGGATGACGCCATCAAGTACATCAACCGTGGCGAGAAACCTCTCGCCCTCTATATTTTCACATCCGATGATAAGGTATCACACGACACACAGAGATGACTCACAGATATACAGTTTGTGTGTGTGTGCTCCAGAGCATGTGTTTGGGGATTGTGAATGGAGCGCAAAGTGAGTTTTCAAAAAGTCAGAACGCCAGTTTGAAGCCTTACAGGGCTGTTTATAGACTCGCAATCGGTCATAGCCCAATGGAAATCGCTACAATGTCACCAACATTCCATTATCGCCCGACCAAACATGTTGACGTGGGGTTCCGAAACTGTATATATATATATACCATCATGCTTTCACAAGCAGACGCAGCCACTCCATGAGAAATATTAATAATTAGATGCCGAGCTGGGTGAATATCTCACTTGGCTTGGCTTATATGTGTTGAATTAACAGAACTCTCTTCTCTTCTCCTCTACCTGAAGGTCATAAAGCGAGTGATAGAGGAGACGTCCAGAGGAGGAGTGTTGGCCAATGACTGTTTGGTTCACATTCAAGTTCACGCTTTACCCTTTCGGTGGAGTAGGTGAGTTTGCACACGGCCTAAATGCGCTGACACACTTGAGGCTGAGTGATTTATACTTGGCATAATGCGGCAAAAACAGCCCATCTACACATTTTGAGCTTGGAGATCTACTATTTCTGGAATGCAAGACCATTGTGTGACAGAGTATACATATACATTAAACATCAGGCACACTCACACACTGGCTTATCCCCAGTTACACTGATGAATACTCCAGATATACATATAAATGTATACGCCGGTTATATAACCTGCAGCTAACCACAGCCCAAGCTGGTAGCATTCAATAGGGTGACTTGCAGTTATCATGGGAATGGCAGACTCTTTGATTTGGAGTGCAATATATGAACATTTGAATGCAATACGCGTGTGCATTAAAACACCTGTCGTAGAATGAATTACTGAAATAGTCAGTCAGCCAGTCAATCAGCCAGCCAGCCATTATGTCTCTTTCTCCCTCTGCTATTCTCTCTCATATCTGTTCAGAAACACTTTTATTGACATATTTGTATTGTCATTCTCTCTCATATCAGATTCAGAAACACCAAAGTGTTTAATTACTTTCCTTTGTGAGACATCAAAGTGAAAAGTCTGGCGATGAACTTAAAACAAATCCAAGTTATCAGTTATAGTTAAAAAGCCTTTAATAACCTATAGCCTTCATAAAGGCCTTTAGCCAGTGAACCCTGATGAAGGCCTTGTGCCAAAACGCGTTAGTCACCTGCTTTTCTTTTTTTTAAATATTTGCCAAGCCATGGACAAACAGAGGCTATTTGACTTGTCGTACAGTAAACATCTCTGTAAAAGAAGACAAACAAAACGGAACCATGAAAGACAGGATGGACAGGACATACAGTAGCTAAGTTACTGCTGAGGAACTGTGGGTGGGGTGATTGATTGTGTGCTGCTTATTTACAGTTAACAGTTAGTTTATTTAATGTGAAATCAGTGTTGCCACATTTCCTCAACAATTTAATGTAGGATTATTGCATTATTTGCGTTCTCCTGTCTTTCGATGTTTCAGCAGACTTTCTGTAAGCCAGAAACATTGACACGTTCTTCACACGCAAACACGCAATTCCCATTCAACACTGACGATGAAGATGTGAGTGTCAGAGTGATATAGACATCATGAAGCTCTGTCCTCATCTCCCCAAACACCTCTGAGTGAGAGAGGATCTGGCTCATTGTCTCTGGGGAAGAGCAGTTGTGGAAAGTACTCGAAGCACACTTTTTTTCCCTAAGTACTCAAGTACTGTACTTAATTAACCCTCCCCCACCCCCATTTTCATACTTTTACTTCTTCTCCACTACATCTCAGAGGCAAATATTGAAATCTTTATTTATTTGAAAACTTCAGTTACTAGTTACTTTGTAGATTTAGATTATTACAAAACATACATTAACTATCTACGAACTCACAATGCGATGCTATGTGTTGTGACCTTCTACAAATGTACACCTGTAAAATTATGTTTTACACAAGTTTACAGGTGTAAAAAAGTGGGTGAAATTATATTTTGAACAAACCACCAACAAACCTTTTGAAAAGTTCTGGAAGAAAATACAATTCAATATTTTCCCTCAAAATCATTTACTTAAAACAAAATAGCTCTGAGCGCTGTCGCCTCACAGCTAGAAGGTCCTGGGTTCGATTCCCGCCGGGGACGCTGTGGGGGCTGGGGGCGTGTCCTCTCCTCCGTGTCATCAGTGCCGATACCCTAGGTGGGGTTGGCGGAAGGGCCTTTCTGTGTGGAGTTTGCATGTTCTCCCCGTGTCCCTAGGATTGGTACCCTCACAAAAAACATGCAGTAATCCTGGTCTCTATACTGCCTCCCCCTGGTCAGCCGAAACTGGTTGGAATAACGTGTTCGTTCCACGCGCTACGTCCAACTGGGGAAACTCCCCCTGTCAGGTGATAAGAAGCTCCTTGCTAGCTCTTTATGCATTGAAGGAGGGATGAGCTCAGTTTTGAGTTATACTACATTTTTGAGTTATAATAATAATAGCGATTAGTTTGATCAACGGTTGCACCCCTGCTCGATCACACAACATGTTTCCCTTGACATTTTTTATAATGTTTGACTAACAGACACTTCTCTCTGTAGGAAACAGCGGTATGGGCTGCTACCACGGCAAGTACAGCTTCGACCAGCTCAGCCACCTGCGAGGCTGCCTCATTAAGAAGCTGAAGATGGAGGGCGTCAACGACATGCGCTACCCGCCGCACACGCCCAAGAAGCTGGGCTGGGCGCGCTTCTTCCTCCTGAGCAACCTGGGCTGGATGGGACGCATGGCGCTGCTCGCCGCCCTGGTGGTGGTGGCGGCCGTCGCGCTGCAGGTATGTGAAGTCCGGACCAGGGATGCAACAGTTATTTGAACTAATCGTTTTAATCGATTATAAAACATAATCAATATTTTATCCCTACTTTCAGCATGTCATTATCTGCAAAAAAAATCCAAAATATAGAATAAGAAATCTACAAGCTCAGATCACGATGCGACACGTTGTGAGCTTGTGGATTGTCTATTTTCACTATTTTTGCACAGCACCATTGTACAACAAAGTATAAAATAGCACTTAAGTGGTTGTTCGATTCATTGACATGTGCATTGTGCACATGTACCAGAGTGACGGTAGGGGTCATTAATTGAGAAAGCAAGGTAATAGCTGGTTGTATTATATCCAGAAGTCCATAACTCCAGTCTGTAATTATGGGTGAGGAATGCGGGTGCAGTCAAACTGAACATGGGAAAACCACCAAAACCAACAGTATCCTGAACAATAGTACCATATTACAGGTACCTTATGCTGTGTTAAATGGGATATGGGCTTGTTCTCAAACACTTAACTACTCCTAACATAAAGGGGATATTTGTGTGCTTTTAGAATTTAAATGCACAGACATCTCACATTTTTGTTAATAACGTTTAATTGTTAGCAGAAATCGGCATACTCCATTGTGTCAGGTAAAAAGGTATCAGCAGGTATTTGAGCCCTGGACACAGTGCGTGTTATTCAGGCTCCCTGCAATTTAACACACCAAATAGCAATTAACTTTGTATCTGCGTACGTGTATGCGTGAATGTCACTGAAATGTTACAAAAATGATGCGTAGCCTGTGAGACAAGTTCAGGCAGTATACACTCGAGAGGTTACACACATGTGCAGCTCTATGTGGGAGATGTACTGTATGTGACGAGTAAAGCAGCTGATCAATTGCCGGTCTACTTAAGCTCACCTGATTCATTGCACTTCCTCCTGTTGTATTGTCACTGCTTCCACTGATGTCGCATGTGCTTTGTTTGCTCCCACCACCACCCCAGCACCACCTGTACGATCTGATTTCCCTAAGGGTTCTGTTTTCCCCTGGGGGGTTTGTTATAGATGTATATCTCCCTGCTCTTAAATGGTTGTCTGCTAATGTGCTGAGCAGGGAGTAACGTATAAGCAGAGCCTGAACGCCAAGATCAAATATAATATTCACACTTGTATTTACATTTTATAAATAAAATGTTCTCTAGCTTTTATATCTCAATCTATTTGTGAGTTATCTCACTGAAGTATTTGTATGTGTTTTTCAGAAGTATTTCCTGTGAGGACAGCCCATTGCAGTACTTCCCCAAACAAACAAGTTCATAAATAATAATAAATAAATGTGAATAAATAAATCAAATAAATAAATCAAAAGAATCAAATCAAATCAAAAAAACAATGTGATGCCTTATATCTATGGCACTTA
The DNA here is from genome assembly GCF_963454915.1 of Gymnoscopelus microlampas. Classification (NCBI taxonomy): domain Eukaryota; kingdom Metazoa; phylum Chordata; class Actinopteri; order Myctophiformes; family Myctophidae; genus Gymnoscopelus; species Gymnoscopelus microlampas. The sequence goes on along the minus strand of NC_139949.1, from coordinate 45,087,288 downwards.
ATGTTGTGCTTTATAACCCGTTAACTCAGGTTGGATTCTATTAAAAGGAGCTTTATAAATATGTTTTAAACATTAACAGTGCTGCTATTTTACGGCATACTGTTCTAAAAGTAACAAATATAATTCAAGTAATGCTGTGACTAGTTATGACTGTTAGAGCTACTTGCATATCACTATGCATTGGCTTTGCAATGCAGCATTCTTTAGGAAACAAACTTTAATAATGGATGTTTTTTAGGCTGTTTTAACTTTTTGCCGTTAGTTAAAAGGAATCCTTTGACTATAAACTCAGGATGAGGGATTCTCAAACACTACTTGCCTCTATGTTCAAATGCATTTCATTCACAAAGCTCACATTTGTATTTAGTCATGTCAATTTCACCTCCTCCCTTCTATCTAGCAGTGGGTTATAGCTTAGTGCCTCAATCCCTCAATCCATAGTACAATATATTTACACACTAAGTAATTCAGCTACAATGCATTTTCACGTTTGACACTCCCATTCCACTATACCTAATATGAAGGGCCTCTAACATGTGACCTAGCATTTGCTGTTATAAGACATTAGTGGCAAATGACCACACGTTTGAGTGCATTCCATTCCAGACAAATGATGTAGTACTTTTTTTTTGTTCCTCTCTGGAACTCTACATGCCTGTGAGAAAGCAAAGTCATGTTTCGAGTTCAAGTTCAATTGATGGAAGTTCTGAAACCTCTTATTTTCATGAGTTTGTAATCATACACAGTAAAATAAAAGTTAATTTTACTCTGCAAGTGTAGAAATGGGACCAAATGCATTCATAGTGTCCATTTGTTGTAGAATTGGTTTGAACAGTAAAGCATTACTGTAGGAAAGTTATTTCAGAGCAAGTTAACCTTTCAGAATCTTAAGCACACACACTTAGTATTGTATTGCTATGAATGTGTAATAAACGACAATTATGACAGAAAAAATAGAAACGAAGACAATAGGCCTATTCGAATTTTATTTTCCAATTGAATAATTCCAAATTAGACAGAAAGCCTTTCAGAAATAAAACTACCATATCGCTGCTGTCAGGCAGAAATGTCATACCTCCATATTTCAACTGTTTTTTTCCCATAAATGAATGCCCTACTTTATCATACAGCTACACACAAAAGTAGCAAAAATAGCCAATGCAACGGGTTGTGACCTTGTAGATTTGCTATTTTAGAATTTTCTTTAAAGTGAAAGTGTTTCTGTGGGTTTTATAGATATCAATGAAAAGTATTAGCATGAGCTTTTGACTAAATAACAACTATATCGGATTCATTGGGACACATGTTATTTTTTCCATTTTCTGAAAAGTAAAGTTTTTGACATACAAGGTTTCCCCCGGACAGTGACGATATATGATCAATATACAGTAGATTCAGTGATGGGGACAGCTGGGAGGAGGGCCGGCAGTGTCAGGGGGTACAGGTCCAGGGCGGGGACGGTCCGGTAAGAAGGGGCAAATGGCTGAATGCCGCTTCTCTCTAGTTCAATCATCGAATTCACCTTCAACTGAGAGAGAGAGAGAGAGAGAGAGAGAGACACAGACAGACAGACAGACAGACAGACAGTTAGACACACGCACACAGAATTGTGCAAGGCATTGTGGAAACCATGGCATCATTGTTTCCATAAAGTTACTGTACTACTGAAGCAAGCCATTAAGTTGGATTTTTAAGAAGCTTGAGGGGAAGGGATACTTTCACGTGCTGCAAATGGCTCAGGTTTAGCTAACATTTTAATGTCTTCTCTACGCTGGGGTGCACCAGTATCTTAGGTTTAGTTACTGAAAAACGCTCTGAGGGCACCTTGCATTTGATTGATTATGGACTAATCAAATGCTTGCAGCTCACTGATGGCTCAGTTTAGATATGGCATAGATGCCAAACGTTTGTTGGAACTGGTGGTGTAGTGGTAATAGCATAGTGTCAATGATTTGTAAAGAATGGGAGTCTTGAGGCAATTCTTGCAAGGGGAACCTGCTTTTTGTTTTAGGATTTTGGTGTGCCTATAGATTCTGGAGTCGTCTGAAGATATGAACTGCATCCACTGTAATGCCATGGCTATTCAGAATGGATTGGATTTTGTATTTGAGAACAGAAGCTCCAAATAACCTTAACGAAGAACTGATTTTGAATTGCCTTTTGTCAGTTTATTTCTTGGCAATACATTCTTATATTTTGTATGATATTTTTTCAGTATACTGTATAAACCAAGAATGCCGTCCTGGATGAAAAAAGTTCACTCTTTGGGACTGCTGCAAAGAATTATATTATGGTTGTTGCGTGTTCTGGTCATTTTTCTTTTAAATTAAAATGATATCCTGTTCTAAAAAAGAAACTTCTGATCTTACCAATCATGTCCACCAATGCAGGTTCGAGCTTTTTGAGGAGTTTGTAAAATTCGAGTTGGATTTTTTTCCCCTGCAGCACGTTCGTATACAGTATCCTCATTTTGTCCATGTTGGTCGTCTGGGCATCAATCAAGGCATGGGTCTCACGATGGATCTTGCCAATTGCATGTAGTTTGTCTGTAATAGCCTTGACTTGGGTAACGTTTTGAATCAACACTGCCATGTGTTGGTTCACGAATTTAACTGATTCAAGAGAAAAAGAGTAGTTGAGATGAATGAATCACAGAATTGT